>NC_138761.1:41671752-41932898 GCF_965113315.1 Podarcis vaucheri | reverse complement strand
CAGACACAGATATTATTGCAGATAGGGCTTTCTTTTCGGTGGGAACTCACGAGAACTCAATTCCAGGACCTCTCAGCTGGGAGCCATTGCCATTCTGAGAGAACAGGTGTTCATGGTGAGTTCTGGCACCTCCTTTTCTAGGAAAAAAACCAGGCACTGATTGCAGACACCTTGAACTCATACGCCTTTTTAGTGAGAAAAACTAATGCAAGCACCTACAACTCGCTTGCAGGGCTTCCTATACAATAAGCGGGTTTAGGGCTCTGGTCGAGTTGCCGCGCCAACATCCCTCACGCGCGTCTACACGCTGCTTGGGAGTCGCCCCGCACAACCGACGCGTGCAGCTGGAGCCGCACAGGGCTCCGTGTTCTTTCCCACGTGCGGCGTGCGCGCGCAACCTCTCCCTCCCACCCATATCTCCCGGCCCGGGAAGAGGTTTTCCGCCAGCACCTGACGCCGAACGGCGTGATTGCGCATGCGTTGCTGCTCTCTCTCTCTCTCTCTCTCTCTCTCCCACCGACCGACCCGCCCACCTCTCCCAGGTTGCTTCGCGCGACTAGCATGGCGGCTCCCTAAGGCCGCTTAGTGCACATGGGTTAGACTCGCCACGCGTCAAAAAAAAAAAAAAAGGAAAGGAAAGGAAGCGGCTTCTCCTCCGTCTCGTCTATAGAGCAGGAGCGCGTTGAGAAAATGCGGGCGTTGGAGCGTGTGTTGCTGAGGGGCTTCCCCAGCGCAGCGGAGTCGCCGCGGTGGAAGCAGAACGAGGCGGCTTCGGCTGAAGGTAAGGCGAGCCAGAGCCAGAGCCAGCCTTCGTCGCTTATCCTCAGGCGCGCGTTGCCTCTCGCCCTGGCAGCCGGGTGGGAGCCCTGTCAAAGCGGCCGGCAGGGCTCCCTTTCCTTCACCCTGCCTCCCCTTGCCCTGGTACCTCCTTGAGTGGGAACAGTGGGAACAGCGGGCGGCGTGTCCGCGTGTGTCTCCCAAAGGGAGTAGTCGCTGGAGTTATTTCTTTGCGGGGCTGCTGCAGCCCTGGCAGTCGTTGGAAGTGCGAAGGGTATAGTGCTCGGTGAGATCCGGCTGAACCTAGGGCATCAAGCTTAACCCATCTAAGAGGCGGTTGTCAGTGCTGCCTGCTTGTGTTCCGGGATGGATAGGAGACAAGGAGTCATGGGGGCGTGGAGAGGCAGTGAGTCTGACACCCAACAATCAGTAGATAGCATTGTCACTTTTTCTCCTCTCCCCCGAAAAATAAAATGGAGGTTTCACGTATTTGAGCTTCAGTAGTGGGTACGAATGTCGCTCGCTATGATATAGACTGCCCCGGGATGCTGGGTAACTGCGTTGCTTTGCAAATGATTGATCTGACAAGTTTTTGCTAACCTTTATTATAACTTAAGTACGTCATGCTATTTCATGCTTACTGTCCGACCATTACAGATAGGCTCTGTGAAGTCGCAAAAGCCTTTAGTGATCCTCTCCATACTGTTGCTGCCACAGAGACTATTTCCAGTTCAGAATTTTCCTGATCATGGAATGCAATAGCCACGTATTAACAGTGCAATATTTTGTAAATCTCCTCATGAGATGCGCTTGCATGACAAGTTGCTTTTAACTGGTGTTTTGAGCAGTGCTGTTTTTCTAGAAAAAGAGGGGCCAGAACCCACCACGAGCACCTCTCTCATTCTCTTTAGAATGGCAATGGCTGTAACTTGAGAGGTGCCAGAAAGCTATTCCTTAACTTTGGTTATTAGAGGTCTGTAAAGGTGACCGTAGATATCAGGTTGGATTTCTAACATAGAGGCCCAGTTTGGATTATCATTCCACGTTTCAGAAACCTTGGTTTATGAGCCTGTGAATGAGCATTTGGCCCAAGCACTCTTTCCCTGCCTCTTCCCTTCTCCCATTGCACACTGGCTTCTGTGTGAAATCCAATTCTGTAGCTACTGTCCTATACTACAGTTCCCTGCTGCATCCAAGCTAGGGAACTCTGTATAGGAGCCAACTCCTAAGGGCCAAGATCCCTTTGCCCCTCCCAAAATAAAATATTTGAGGGGGCCAGGGGCCCCCAAAGTTGATGAACATTGCCATTCAAATAGAGTGAGTGCACAGTGTACTGTGATCAATTATGTGAGTAGGGCTTATCTTCCAAATATTGTATTCAAGTTGGCATCCTTGGGCCCAAGTACGTGAAGGAGTGCCTTCAAGCACGATGCCCTCCCCTTTTGGGCTATGGCACTCCCTCTTAACTAAGATTCATTTGTCACCCATATATTTAGATGCCAACATAAAACATATTTATTTTTCCAGGGTTTTGGTAGCTAGCTGCATGTTTTAACAGAGGGCGTTTTTTTGTCCACCACTTTGTGTCTTAAAGGTTGTTCCTAATCAGTCAATGTTTTAAATGACTGTTCTGTGATGCTGTGTGTGTGGTTAGCCACTCCGGGGTCTTCAGGGAAGGACAGCATATAGTAACGATAGTTAGATATAATACACATTGCTGTCTGAAAGAGGGCCTTGTAGGACCATCAAGTCCAGAATCTAAAATTACCTAGCTGCACTGCTGCTTGCAAAGAATGTGTGAGGGTTAAGAGCAAATGATTAGAAACCTAATGTCTGGACAGCTGGTTCTTGTTTACAAATTTCAGTCTCTTTAAAATCTTTGTTGTAAGCACACCATAAGAGTCCAGTATGAATGCTGTTTTAATTTAGTAAATGCCAATGAGTATTTTTTTAAAGCATCCCAAACTTTTTTCCTCTGATATGAGATGTCTTAGAATGCAACACTATATTTGTATAGGATTAAGTCTCTTTGAAGTAAGTTACGCTTGCCTCAAGTATACATTAAACAAGATAGGATTCCTAAGACTTTCATTGTGTTTTATTTTAGAGAGTGGGTCCTTGTTGCAGTTGTTGTTGGAAGGGAATTATGAGGCCGTTTTACTAAGTAAAGCAGTTCAGGATATTTTTACAACACCTGAAGTAACAGAAGAGGATACCATTGCCAGCTACTTAGAAAAACAGATTCAAGATTATCTGGACTGTTCTTCTGCAGATACGGATCCTATGGAAAGGTAAAAATAATTATTTGAAGAAGAAATTTATTTTTCATACTTGACGGTATAAAAATTAATAACAATCTCAAAATAAAACAGCTATTCTGAACACATCCTAGTGTACTATCTCAGAAATTAGGGGTTGTTTAATCTTTTGAATATTTAGTGTTCAGATTTTTCAGTTTCTCAGGCATACCAGTGGGGCAGAACTGACCCCAAAACCTGTAAGAACAAAAACATTGTTTCCACCCTACTAAATTAATGGGGAGGGGTTAACACGTCACAAGGCAATGGCCTGTTATTGTTGAGGCCTGCCTTGAACTTGGAATTATGGAGTTAATTATAAAACAAACGTTTTATTTTTTTCAGAGCTGTCATAGTTTAACGTCTCATGTTTCACCTTACCTGTTGACAGAGGGTTAAAAACAACAACAACATGAATTATGAAAATAATTTGTAGGATCAATGCAAATCCTGCAACATATTTTCAGTAACCCTAGTAACTGTAGACATCTGTCGTAAGAAAACTGCAAGGATTTACTATGACTATGAGACTTACATATGAGACACTTTGTACCATTTTCCTATGTGTACCTCTTGAGCCTTTTGTGTTTGTATCGTGGTTTTTTAGCCATATATTGGGGCTGATTTGTTATGATTTCCTAGTTCTTGGTGGGTGACCACATGGGAGAACACATTGAAATATTCTGAATCAAAACTGAACAGCCCTATTTGTCCTCTGTGACAACAGTCTAACAAAGAAGTATGTGTGCACATAGTTGGGCTTATTAAAAAGTTCTACTGCAATCAGTTGTATTCATGAAAAACCAAGCTGCTTCTTAATTCAAATCTTAAGTATGCTTCTTGCGTCGTTGTTGTTGCTGCTGTTTGCATTGCAATTGCTAAGAACTTTAATGTTGAGATTTCAAAGTGGGTTTTTTTTTTTAAGGCTTCCCTGGCATTTAAGGGAGGCATAAACAAAGGCAGAGAACAGAAGCAGAAAAACAGAAATGAAGAGCTGTGAAGATAAATAAGAGACCGATGGAAGCATAATGAGTGAGATCCAATGTATTCTGAATGGACATCCACTTGCACAACTGGGCTTCTCCTTCCTCTTCTCCCCACTTGCAGCTCCCCAAGCACCCCCAGAATCTGCACACGAAGGTTGGGGACCCCACAGAGCAGATTTTAAAGCTGTGCATGTGGGAGGAGAGAAAGTACAATTTCTATTGCACAAGCAGATTTCCATTGTGGGCTGCCAAAGTTGGGTCTTACCCAGGCCCCATCTGAGGAATAAATATGCGCCTGGTTATTGGGATCAAAGTTATTATTTTTACATCTTGGTCTTGATTGTTATAATTGGCAACTGTTGTGATGCACAGATTGCTTTTCCATGGCATATCTAAACTGACAACCTGTGCAGATGGGGCAGGACGGTGCTTCTCATTGATGGCATTCCTATTTTAAGAGGTTAGGTGCACAATAAGATTTGTTTGGTGCATTGGGTGAATGAGCATAGCTGACTCTGTGCTGCCCTACATGTTTTAGAATGTGTACAGGCTATTTCGGCCTTTTATGTTCCATCGCCTTATGCATCTAGCCATGCAACAACCTCTGATAAATCCAGAGATAATTTTATTTTCTCAGTTTGAGGGAGATTTCCTGCCCTCCTTCTGGTTTGGGAAAAGGGTAGAGGATTCCTCCATTGCTTCTGCTAAGTTTGGAAACCATTTTTATCTGTCAGCAAAAAAATAATAATTAACAAGTCAGTTCAGTACTTGAAGCACATCAGGAAAATAAAATCTTACAGCCTTCCTTGAACAATAGAGTTAAATGTTCTTCAGATGGATATTTTTTCATGCAGATTTGTACCTGTTCCATTTTTTGGTGCATATTCCATCTTTTAAACTAAAGATTTGTATAGAAGGAACAGGACAGTTTCTACCTACTATTTATTTATATATGTATGACCGTATCAATAAAAATGGAATTGTTTATTGTCTTGCAGGCAAAGTGTGGTGTTTCTACTTGGTGTGGGGAGCCTGCAGTTGTTTGTACAGAGCAACTGGACTGGGCCTCCTGTTGAATTGCAACCTCAGGACTTTTTGCAAACTGTGTTACTAGAACAATACGACGAGGTACTGTTCTCTTCTCTCTCCACCACCACCACCACCACCCCACTCCCCAGGACAGTAGTATAGTCACTGTCTTTTAGTGGAAAAATATTGATATGCACATCATGCTGATCTTATCCTGCTAGGTGTAAAAATAAAAATGGGGAGAATTGCTGCAGGTGATCTTTTATTTTCCTCATGCTGAAACTGCTCCTCAGAAATGGTTCGGCATCGTCACAGAAGTTAAAGATGTATAGAGATTGTGCTCAGCTTAGGTGTACATTAGAGAGAAACCTTAAACCTGCAGTGGAAGAATCCATTTTGCTTTGATTTTAATGGGCAATTTGCATACAGCATGCCATGTATAAGTTCAGGAATTATTGACAATGAGAGGTGAGAGGAAGGACTCATGGTTTCAAAGCACCATTTGCAATGTGAACTTTCACCTGTGTTTGAATTTCTGTATTGTATAAAAACATTTTGAGGTGAATGGGCTAAGGTAAATTGGTCTGTGCGGCACGCAAATTTTGCTACCTCTTGAAGATTAATTTGAAGTTGCCTAAAGTGAGTTTCTTGTTTTCTCCTTCCAGCCCAGTACATTGTCTACAGCTGTGCTGAGTCTGCTGGTTCTAGATGGTGAATCGATCTATAGCCTGACTTCCCATAGTGTCTTGCTGATGCTAGCTAGAGCAGTGCTTGTGAATTCAAAGCATAAGCTAGAAGCTATACAGGTAAGGGGGGAAAAACACAAGGAAATACTTATGTTTGTTTCCAGCTATCAGTGGGCTTATATTATTCATATTGTTCCTTGTACCATATGCGTTTCTTGAGTAACTGGGGGAAACAGGACTAAGACTTGGAGGTTCAAAGGCACAGCGTAGTGAAAGGGTATGGCATGCAGGGTCAAATTAGTGAGTAGGTACTGAGTTGTAGCCTGGGAGCAAGTTGGGAGAAAGCAGAAAGCAAGCAAATCCTCAGTTGTAGTAGCTTCTGTGGTAGCTGCAGGAACAAGGCTTCCTTGCTTATTGTTCCTGAGGTAGCCACTCATATTTACTGTCTGGCTCTTTGACCCCACTTGGTGTACTTTCTCAGAGTGACTCAAAACCTCATTAGTTAGCACCTGGCTTCTTCCCCCAAGTTCAGCTACACAGTGGTTGATGATGATTTACATGATGCTGTTCCTGGTGTCCAGTCACAGGCTCTGAACTCTTCATTCATTCATTTAAAAGTGTTTCTAAACTGCTTCGTGTTTTTTAAAAATTCTATAATTTTAATACTACTTTTAAAATATATACTAAAAAAATGTAAAACTTGTAAAATGTAAAAATGTAAAAAAAACTTGTAAAAAGAAAAAGAAAATGAGTTAACAAAAATGCAACCCAAAACTAATAAAGCAGTATTATGTCCCAGAGAGCTTTGGCATTTTGAGTAAGCTATTCTGCAGTACTTTTACCTTGTGAACAATCAACCTGGAGATGGTTGGATCTGTGCTCCTTAGTGCCTGAAGGAGGCTGTGTCTTATATTCCTGTGCTGGGCTAGTTCTGTGGGCTGTGACAGAGTACTGTGAAGCACTTGTGAGTTGTGGCAAAGTACTGTGAAGGATCCCTGATGCACAATATTAAAACCTATTTTTCCCCCTTCACTGGTAACACATTGCTGTTCCACTCCTTGTGCATTTATGAACATTCATTTCTTGCCTTGGGCCTCTAAATGCCACCATGGAATAGGTGAAATGCTTTAAATGCAATTCTATTACTGTATTTCTTTCAACCAAGTCATAACAAAACTCTTTCCAGTCTGTGCTCAGAAAAGGGAAATACTTCTGCAAATACAGTAGCAAACCAATATCACCCATATGGTAATTGCAGGACATTATGTCTTCAGACAAAATCAGCCATTCAGCTGTGAATATTCTTTGCCTTTTCAGTGTATTGTTGAATGTGTTTATTTTAATGATAATTTTTACAGTACTCTATGCATTTTTTCTGTGCTGTACTTTAATGATATATATTCCTGCTCTAAGACCATTTGGTGAAGTGCAGATTATAAATTCTAAGTGACAAATTTCTTCTGATTGGACAGCATGGAGCATATCTTTTCAGTCTGTAAATCCCAGCAGACTGCAATAGAGTCCCGACTGAAAATAATCTCTAGGGGGGGTTACATGGTAGGAAGTATAAGATGGAGTTCCTTATGTCCTCAACTGCAGTTTGGCAGCATATGCACAGTCATTGTTCTTATAATGGTATATCTGTTGTTTCAATTTCTTATGTACAACTTAAAAAAAAATCACAGTCTCAAGTGGATCCTAATATTGTATTTTATATTAAGTGACCAAGGGCACTTTCTGAAAGCATGATCTCATGAACGCTTCCCACAGAGAAGGAAGTGGAAGCCCCTGGAAATATTTTTGCTACTTATCAGCAGTCAGGACTCTGACACAGAGGATCATGAAGACCAGCAGGGCAAACAGCAAGGGGGCTGAACCCAGGCTCTAGCACTAACATGGGCAGAGCCAGACGCATACCCACACCCCACAAGATGGCATCAGCTGAGTCATATTCCATTGAGGAACTAATCCCTGTTACACCAGGGGTCTTGCATTTTCTGCCTGATCACCGACACAGGCATCACAGAAGGCAGGAGCTGAACTAGACATATTCAAGGAGATGACTATCGATGGCTGCTAGCCAAAATGGCTGCCTATATGATTGGAGGCAGTAACGCTTGCGAATGCGAGTTGCTGGAGACCACAGGGGTGGAGAGTGCTGTTGTACTCAGGTCCTCCTTGCGAATTTCCCACAGGCATCTGGTTAGCTACTACGAGAACAGGATGCTGGACTAGGTGAACTGGGAAGTTCAGGATTCCCACCCCCCTTTTCCTAATAGCCACTTTCTTTTACTTATCTTTCCAACCAAAGCCAGAGTAAATCTACGGCCTTAATGCAGACATGATAATAAAACATGGTGTAGTGTTATGAGGAAGAGCAGGAATGAGTTTGTACACTCCTCTGCAGATGAGAAGAGGAAGTTTAAACCTTCCATTTGTGGTTTCCTATTTTTCAAACTGTGGTTTGAATAATTCAGTCCAAGTGAATTGAACCACCAAACCTTGTTGTACATTGTGTGGTTTGAACAAACCAGAATGGCCAAATGGTCAGGGACGATGGGAGTTCTAGTCCAATGACTCCTGGCACCACATTGCTTTCAGGCCTGTCCATAATAAATTGGTTTTGTGACCTTGTTGTTCTGGGTGTTGGGAGTTGTTTAAATATCAGTCACAGTCTTTAAAAAATTCCATATCGGGAAGCAATACATAGTCGTTTGTTTTTATTGTGTTCACATAGTGATGCTTGATAAATGAAAAGCCGAAATATTAGTGAACATCCAAAAGAGGCCAAAAGGTACTTTTAAAAAACAAGTGTTTTTTTATCTGGGTTGTGTGTACAATTTTCCTCAAGGCATGTTTTTTGTATTGCAAGCTTTGGCTTTTTGAATCCCTGTGGAAAACTGTAGCATTAACTGCAGGGTGGCAAACGGCATTTACAGTCTAACATAAACTGCCTTGTAGGTTCCTGAACAAAGTGTCAAAATGCAAGAGCTGACCTCTCTAACAGTGTCTCCTGATTAAGTACCTTATTTTATTCAGCTTGATAGCATAAGTCATATTTCATTGTGTCCTGTGTGAGACAATACAATATCCATCCTGACAGGTGTTTCTAGAACAGTTTTAATAAACAGCATGTGATTGTTCCTTGAGATATTTTTGCCCTCAAATCATGCAGTCCTTATGATGCCTATTGCAGGCGTGTTATACCATAATTGCCTTGCACTGAGCAGAAGTGGCAAAATCAAGACTCGATGGCTAACTAAGTTTCCCATTAGATGCTCTAAAAATGGTATTCTGTTACTCCATAAGAACCTCTGTTGTCTTATTTCAGTGACATTAACAGTTTTCTGAATATTCCGAGGTTTGCAATTTTTCGGTCGTTCCTCTGGGCCTCCGTTTTCCTATACAGTGGTACCTCGGATTAAGTACTTAATTCGTTCCGGAGGTCCGTTCTTAACCTGAAACTGTTCTTAACCTGAAGCACCACTTTAGCTAATGGGGCCTCCTGCTGCTGTTGCACTGCTGTTGCATGATTTCTGTTCTCATCCTGAAGCAAAGTTCTTAACCCGAGGTACTATTCCTGGGTTAGCGGAGTCTGTAACCTGAAGCGTATGTAACTGGATGTACCACTGTACAGTGGTGCCTCGCAAGACGAAATTAATCCGTTCCGCGAGTCTCTTCGTCTTGCGGTTTTTTCGTCTTGCGAAGCACGGCTATTAACGGCTTAGCGGCTATTAACGGCTTAGCGGCTTAAAGAAAAAGGAAACAAACTCGCAAGAACTCGCAAGACGCTTCGTCTTGTGAAGCAAGCCCATAGGGAAATTTGTCTTGCGGAACGACTCAAAAAATGGAAAACTCTTTTGTCTTGCGCGTTTTTCGTCTTGCGAGGCATTCGTCTTGTGAGATACCACTGTACTAGCTATATTGTTGTTTCTTTCTCTACAGTTTCCATTCTTTAACTAGATTCTCATAGGAAACTGCCTTAGATCGATTCAGATCATTAGTTTTTCTACGTCTGTGCTGACTGGCATTGACTTCCTGAGGTTTCAGACAGGAGTCATTCATAGCCTTCCTTAGGACCTTTTGTATATCATCTACCACTGAATTGCACCCTTTCCTTCCTATCCCACTGTACAAGTTTCCTTTCTAGGAATATGAACCCCGTGATCTTTGTAGAAAATATTTTTCCAGGTCAGATGATCTCACTGTTACGATGAATTGACTGTGTGATAAGGTACAATTGACATGTGAATGTGCTCATAATAAAATAGAAATGTGGGGATTTGAAACCAAGTGGATTTAATGTTTTCAATATTCTTCTCTGCCGTTTTTAGACATTGCCTTGGTGGACTCTACGGTGTGTGAATATCCATCAGCAGTTGTTAGAAGAAAGATCACCTGAACTCTTTGATATTGCCCAGGCCTGTATACAACAAGGTATACTTAAAATTGACATTGGATGTTAGTGGGAGAATCACACGTTAGTAGATAGAATCACACGTTCTATTTGGATGACTGTTCTTTTCTTATATTTGGGATTATTTGTGTTTGTTTGATTGCTTAGTCCAGAAAGCCAATCATAAAAAGTTTTATGTGAACTATTTTTTAGGACTTCTCTCATAATCTGAGAGAACTATGAAAACAAATGAATTTCAGTGGACCCTGCTATTGATTTGTAAGACATTTGCTCACTGGCTGTATTTTGATGTCACACTATACTTTAGGATTATATTCAACACTGCATGTGGAAAGATCTGCCAAGGGGAATTCCCCTTCTTCTTCTTCTTCTTCCCTCCCCATGCATAATCTCCTCTGGAGGATCTGACGATCCCTGCTCTAAACACATGTAAAAACAGCATTAAAAAAAAGTCAGGTTGAGCGTTACTAGGATCTATGCACCTTCTGTATTCAATTAAATTTGCATTTGAAATGGCGTGATTTTAATGGATGCAATTAATGCCCTAAACATCAGTGTATAACTAATTGGAAAGTTGCTTTCAGTGAGCAATACAAAGCAATGCTCTCCTTCATCCTGAAGCAGCCTGACAAGGAAGACTATTATTAACATAGTAATTGTAGGAATAGAAAGAAGATTCTTTAGAGAAAAGATTAATTAGATGTCCATCCAATGGCATTTAACCTCACTGCAGGCAGCGCTGCACAGTGGTTACCACACAGTTTTTATGGATATTGGTCCATTTCGATTTGGAAGTAAGTCACACTTTGTTCAAGTATATGTATATGTAAGTATATGCAGGATTGAAGAAATAAAAACAAAATGATCTCTAGCAACTCTTTTCAGAAAAGGGGGGGATGATAGTGTTAATGATTAATTAGAATAAAATCCCATTGAACACAAGAACCCTGCTTGATGTGACCAAAGATTCGTATATTTCAGCATACTATTTCCCACAGTAACCACCTGGAACAGAGGCATATCTAGGCTCCCTTGCGTCCTTGGCAAGGAGCCATATTGGTGCCTCAACCCATCCTTTGTGCCATTGGCAAGGAGATGTTGGCC
The DNA here is from genome assembly GCF_965113315.1 of Podarcis vaucheri. Lineage (NCBI taxonomy): Eukaryota > Metazoa > Chordata > Lepidosauria > Squamata > Lacertidae > Podarcis > Podarcis vaucheri. The sequence continues at coordinate 41,921,602 of NC_138761.1, read as the reverse complement.
GCCCAGAGCAGTAAAGGATGTTGGCCACCCTGGGAGCAGGTGGGCAGGCTCCTAGCCATTCCAAGTCAAGAGTAGAGATGCTGTAATGATTGTAATGATGTAGATGATTCTGTCATACCAAGCCAGTAAGTGTTGCAGTCTTTGTGACCTCATTGTGTGGTTGGGTATATTTTATCCTTCTGTTCTTCCTGGACGGATGTTTTGTAACCCTTGAAAGCTTGAAATACTTTTCAAATACAAGCTCAAATTCCCCATAAATGTGCTGAGTTACCTATTCTTCTTAAAAAGGTTGTCTTTAAATAGCAGCCAGCTTACAGCAATATTAGGAATTAACTGAAAAGATGTGTACAGTCTTGTAATCTGACAGGTACTTATTCAATCAGCTGTAAATGATTTCTAGAAATGTTCTTAGCTTTGTAAGTTTCTTTATCATTTGTGTAGGAAGCAAGATAAAACTTGACTGGAGCAGATTATGGGGGCATGCAGGGAGATGCAGTGGGAGGAGAGCATGGGAAAGTCCCATTGTGAGAGTGCAGGTCTGTTTTGCTGGCAGATAGATAAACTTGGGTGTTTTCTCTTTCTGTTTAATGTACCCGTCTCAGCTTTGTGGATAACAGCAAAGTATTATGATCTCAGTTGCTGATATCAGTGGGGCAGATAAAGATACGGCTTCATGTTTTTCGGCTTTAACAACAACCTCTGTTTGAAATAGGATGTGGTTAGTGATGACTGAAGATTAATTGGAAGATAAAACAAATTAGCTTTATATGACAAGATATTCTGGTTTGATACCAAGATTTTTCATACTTGAAAGCAGTATGTTGAAATAAATTATACTTGGCAGGTACGCTAAGCATCTTTTTATAAAAAATTACATCATTCGGCTATTACTAATATCTTGTAACTTTTTCTTTTTAAAAAATGTACCATGGAGCACAGCCAGTTTCTTAAATAGAAAATCTTTACTAGAGCTATCATTCAATTCATAAGTGCAGAGCAGTAATTTTTTACTTAAACACACACACACACACACACACACACACCCCAGTCCAGCTTCTTGATGCCAAATCTATAAATATCCAGGATATAAAGGCAAAGCATTATTGCATACTTGCTATTCTGTTACTGTGGTAGGATTATATTACTGCTCTGTCTGGTCTACAACCTTGACCAGCTTCTAAGAATGTAAACCTTTATAAAGTGCTTTCATTATGGGAAAATGGGGCTGTTTGGGATGTATATATGCATGAGATCGATCCATTCTTGTAAATAGTTTGGCAGCTTATTTAATAAACTGCACTAGAAAATAATCCGTTATTTTCAGAAATTGATATTTGGATGAAATGCTTGGTACCATTTAAGGACTATAACCTTGCATGTGGTCCCTGACTTCTAATAATCCTAGACTTGTTTTTCAAGGCTGGCACCGTTTTCCCCATTGCAGGCATGATTCCCAGTCATTTTGATCATGGTTGAGATGGGAATGGCCCATGAACTCAGGTTTACCTTTGCCCTCCCTTTCTTTCTTGCATATCCCCCACCCCTGCTTTTCTAAATTTGATTACAGTGGAGTACTACTACTGCTGCTACTTATTATATTGCTATCCAAAGTGTGTGAAAACCTAGAGGACAAAGGAGCCACTTTAAATTTAAAAAACTGATGTTGGTGTTGTCTTGTATTGAGTGGCAATACACAAGGTGTTTTTCCTCTGCTTCTCATTTTTTGTTTCCTTCTCAGTCCCATTTCCTAGTCGCCTCAACACCCTTTTTTTTGTTTTGCAGTGTCTGAAATTGAAACTTTATTTACTGATGACGAGTGCTGGCATCTTGCTGTTCAGTTCCACCTGGAGTGCGCTTACACGTTTTTGCATTACTATGAGTATAAAAAAGCCAAAGAACACTTTCTTGCAGCCAAAGACATAACCAAGCTACAGATTAATTTAACAGGTATGTTTCTTTTCCCACTTCTTGAACATTAATATTTAACACTAACTAGGTTTTGTGTTACTTGAAAGTTGGGAAAGGAAGATAATAGAGAAAGTGTTCAAGAGTGCTAACCTGTTTCTGTGGTGCTTTATTTGGGAATTGCCTTCGATGAAATCCTAGAACCACAGAATAAAATTATAGAATAGTAGAGTTGCAAGAGACCCCGAGAATCATCTAATCCGACCTTCCTTCAATGCAGGAATCTCAACTAAAATTTTCGGTTTCGTTCTACAAGTATAATTTCTAACATAAGTATGTTTAGGGAAGCTTTTAATGTTTGATGCATTACCATATTTTAATATTTTGTTGGAAGCCACCCAGAGTGGCTGGGGAAGCCCACCCAGATGGGCTGGGGTATAAATAATAAATTGCTGTTGTTGTTATACCTGCTGGATCAGGCCTGTGGCCCATCTAGTCTAACACATTGGCCTATTCTCACAGTGCCTAACCAGATCTTTGTGGGAAACCTACAAGGCAGTATGCAGGATCAGGGCTCAAGAACACTCCCTCTTCCTGTGATTTCCAGCAACTGGAATTCAGGTGCATATTGCCTCTTAACAGCTGAGGTGGCCACTGTGGCTAGTAGCCACTGGTAGCCATATCCTCCATGAATTTGTCTAAACTTTTAAAACCTTCTAAGTTGGTGGTCATCAGTGCCTCCCATGGAAGCAAGTTTCATAGTCCAAATGTGTCCTGTGTGGGGAAAAAGTATGTCCTTTCATCTACCCTGAACCTTCTAACCTTTATTCAGCTTCATTGATATCCCCAAGTTCTAGAGTTGTGAATGAGAGAGAGAAACTTTTTGTCCACTTTCTCATGCTATGTGTGATTTTACAAACTTCCATCATAAGACCTCTTCCTCACCTTTTCTCTCAAGTAAAAGTCCCAAATGCTGCAACCTTACCTCATGGAGGAGTAGCTCCAACCCCTTGATTGTTTTGATTGCCCTTTTCTGAACTTTGTGCTTCTTTTAGTTTTCTGCGTAGTATGCCTATTCATTAGATTGCATATGTTTCCTTGAATACTGGTTGCTGGCACAGAGGGAAGTGGGAAATGGACAGAAATCCCCTCTTCAGTTCAGAAGGCTTATATGTGGTCAGTCTTTAGGAACTTGGTGCATGAACTATCTCACCATTCATTGCCTCTAAAAATAAACCCGTCTCAGTTGGTAGAGCATGAGGCTCTTAATCTGAGGGTTGTGGATTTGAGACCCACATTGGGCAAAAGATTCCTACATTGCAGGGGATTGGACTAGATGGCCCGCCAGGTACCTTCCAACTCTACAGTTCTAGGATTCTTCCATGATAATTGACTATTTGGTGGTTCTCTGTCTTTTTCAGCTAATTGTTTTGGTGCTGGCTCTGCTCTGCCTTATTTCTCTCCCCACTGCCTTCTCTTGTTTTATCTTTTAACTGGCATGTTCTGTAAAAAGCTGTATGATCTGGAGGAATTGCCAATATTGTGGGATGGGTTTACAACTTGCAGCTGGTAAGCTTTGGGTGAAGAAGGAATACTGGAGTGGGAGCATTTAGAGTAAGTATTAGCACATCAAAATACAGCTGTGGTTCGTATAAACATGACTCAGTTGGGAGCCTTCTTGCTTTGATCTCTGCCTTGCTCTTTCCAATTTTAATGTCACTGAGCCTAAGTAAGTTGCGAAGTGTGAGGATGTCATGTACAATCCCTGAAGAGAACAGAGATCCTTGTTTGAAAGTGACAGGCCCACAGTTTAATAATGGTGAATGAAATTACTTGTTTATCAGTTGCAAGGTACAATAAAAAAACATAATGGGGCTTTTTGCAACAAGAAAGTGTTGGCTTCTCATTCCTTTAGGAGTGTAAGCTTGACCAAGAGGCAACGCTGAGTTACTGATTTTACCTGTTAATAATGTACAAAGCTAATAGTGATCTGCTGACCTGACACATCTTGTTGAGGAAGCACCTATCACACACAGCATCAGGAGCACCAGCATTATATACCATTGGGGAGAAGAGTTGTAGCACATATTTTTTCATTTAGGTTCAATTTCCAGCTCCTTCTATTAAGAAAATTTCAGAGGTAGGGCTGGGAAAGGACTCTGTGTGCAAGACTTTGCAGAACCATGTCAGTAAGGATAAACTGAACTGGCCTAGATGGACCAATTGCCTGACTTTGCTTAAGAGAGCTGTCACCTCTTTATATTCTCAGAAATGCATCAGAGAGCACCTACCAAGTATGTTATGACAGGCGTTGCTGTGATTCTAGGGGAATAAAATTCTCAAGATTAATTACAATAAATACTTAAATCAGGATTAGGACATAGCTGGTTCATGAGCCATTCTTCTGTCCTGTTTGTTGCGCCTAATCTTTGCTCTTATTTGGGCTAGTTCTGCCTATCTGGACACAACTCATGAATTTATTTGCATCTATGGATAAACTTGTAAGTATTCATGATTGTCTTACGGAGCTGGAGTCCAGGTTCTGTTTGACTCCATGCTCAGGTTAGCATAGTTTTTATGCTGCAAGATAATGCCTTAGAAGTAAATGCCTATTTTTCAGTTGAATTTAAAATAATCAAGGTTTCAAACTATACTTGGCCTTTATCCATGCCTTAATGAGCAGTCCAAGTGGAACTCGTAACAGGGTGAAAAAATCAACAAATAATCAACTCTGATTGATTTAAACTTGCCGAGTTTTCAACTACAAGGACATTTGTCTTAATATAATTGTCCTCACAGAAGTTTCCTGTGAATTCGTGCCAGAAAAGACTGGAAGAAGAATTGTACAGTTTAATTTTAAAGAGCATGTAGCACCTGCTGTACTTTAAATTATTTAGTGTGTTGATGTCAATTGGCAAGTTACGCACAACTTCCCAAGGGTGCCATAAGCTAAGTTAACACGGTACAGCACAGTCCAAAGCTGATTTATTCTGTGTCAGTTTAGAGCCTAATAAGCATACATTGAAAACCAACAGTTGTTATATTTTTGGGTACTTCTAAAGTTTGGAACTGGTTCAGGTTGGTCAAGAGCCATTGAAAGTTGGGGCCAAACTGGATGTGGCACCAAATGCATCTTGGCATTTGAGGTACACATTTTTTTGTAATGTAAATTAGTGACTGATGGTGTTAATGGGGAATTTTCTCCCAATGAAGGAGCAGCTTCAGAGGGACCATTGCAGGGGCGGAGGTTAAATTGCCATTCCACACGTTATCTCAATAATTAAGTCTGCCTGATCATATTTAAATTAACATGCTTGTTTTTTTTAAATGCAAATATGCATTTTATGTCACCCCCAGTTTGGCCTTCCTTTGGATAATCATGAGTAACACGTCAGTAGTACTGCTCCTTTATGCACTGTGAAGGCAACATTGGGTGTTCTTGGCTAGAAAGAAGCCTGCTCAGTGGAAACTCCTGTTAACACATTTTTGAGGACATTTCACATTGTTATTGTGGTCCAAAAATATATCATGACAGTCTGCCCTTAAATGCAATACACTCTGTTTAAATCAGTAGCATAGGAGGAAGCTGAGTAAAGATCCAAAACGTGTGCATTTATTTATGGTCAGAGTGAAGGAATAGGTTATTTGGGTGTCAGTAGCCAGATTAGTGAGGTTAAGTGGGACTTGCCAATGTCAAAGAGAAGATCTGTTGCTGTGGCCTCAGTGTGAGCTAATGAAGGTCTCTCGTAAGTGCTTTAGTGCTGAGGGTGAAGGGGAAAGGCTGTATTTTATCACAGTGGTGTCATGTCAGTAAAAAGCAAAACTAAGTCCAGGCAAGTCTGAATGGATTTCTTTCAGCTGAGTTTGGACCCATCAGTAGGGAGAGTGGTGGCATCCAAATTTGTAACAATAGAAGATGTTAATGCAATATGTTAAGAGCTGATAGATTTTGTTTTGACCCACTTTACATGCTGATTTACTAGAGAGGTAAACAGCTGCTTTTGAGGCTTTGTGGTCTGACTTGCTGTAACTTGAATGAACACAAATTTAGTGTTTTTCAAAAGCATATTTTTCTGCCAACGGAAAGGAGAAAAGTATTTTCTGTTTCCATTCTGTTTGGGTTTTAAATGAGCATTTTCAGACTGAATATTTTATGAGTTGGCTATAAATCTGTACTCAACAGGGCTCAAGCTGGAGTAGCGATGATCCATAATTTAGCGGTGCCACCGTGCTATAATTAGAGAAGCTTGCCTTATAAAGTGGCCAAAACTATAGCATCTCTTTGAAACGGCATGGTAAAAATAGCCCCCCGCAAGTGCTTTGCTTAGTTTCTCGAGTATGATTAAATATGATAAATAACTAATTAATTTTGTACTTAGCTATGTTTGTGAAATTGTAATTCCACTTGGGATACATATTTTGGAGGAATAATTATTCCTAATTGTTTTATTATAATTTAATTCTAATTACTATATAAGTTACAGCTCCACATACATAATTCTGTGTTTTATTTGAAATCTGAACTGTCAAGGCTCTGATTCTATCTGGCCACTATCAGAATCTCTGGAAACTGTTGCTGCAGTCAATATATTATCCAGGGCTGCTGCTTATAAGTCCCTAAGGCAGTATAATTGAGGAGAGCACATTCCGGTTGCCTGACAATCTCTCCCAGTGGTTTCATGTAGTGCTAAATGGGGTAGAAGCTAAAATGAAATCATATTGGACCCCATAAGGCAGGGATGGCCTTGCAGATGTTGTAGGACTCCAAATCCCATCAACCTAGCCAGCATGGCCAGTGGACAGGATCAATGGGAACTATAGACCAACAACACCTGGAAGGCCACAGGTTTCCTCAGTACTGCTTCCTGGAACCTGCCTCTAGGAAGTCTGTAACTACCACAGAAGGATCATGTTAAACGAGAGACACCCTCAGTGTAGCAGTGTGTCCTTCTAACAGTAATCAGCTTTAATTGTGAAATATACTTATCAAGTGTTTTCAGTTATTTATTTAGCTAATTAACAGTACAGCTTATATTGGAAAAAGCCACTGTTATTAATACAGTGGTGCCCCGCAAGACGAATGCCTCGCAAGACGAAAAACTCGCTAGACGAAAGGGTTTTGCGGTTTTTGAGCTGCTTTGCAAGACGAATTTCCCTATGGGCTTGCTTCACAAGACGAAAACGTCTTGCAAGTTTGTTTCCTTTTTCTTAACACCGTTAATACAGTTGCGACTTGACTTCGAGGAGCAACTCATAGAACGCAGTGTGGTAGCCTTTTTTGAGGTTTTTGGTGATTTTTGAAGCTTTTCCAAAACTTTTCCGACAACGTGCTTCGCAAGACGAAAAATTCGCTAGACGAAAAAACTCGCGGAACGAATTAATTTCATCTTGCGAGGCACCACTGTACGTATTTGTGCTTTGTTGTAAATTTTATTTATCTACTATGACATTTATACCCGTTCTTTGCTCTGTATGGAACTCAGGATGGCATACATGCTGTTTCTAGTCCATTTCCCTTCCAGGCACTGACCAGACTCACACCTGCATAATCTATCGGCAAAGATGTCACATCTTGTACCTTGAGAACATACTCTCATACTCTGTGAAATATGTCTATGTGTCTCTTAAAGTGTAACTTCGATATATGTAACTAGAATTTCTGTTTCCTCTTGATGGCTAACTTTCTGCAGGTGCCCTGGGAAAAAGGACAAGATTTCAGGAAAAATATGTAGCACAGCTCATATTAGATGTTCAAAGGGAAGATGGCATCCTCCTTCCTCACCGTGAGCTTAGTCCAGCACCTTCCCCACTTGAAGATTTAACAAAGGTATAGGAATTTTTCTTTTGAAATGTAATGTGTTGTTCAAGATAAGTAGATTGCCTGTGTATGTCTTATAAAAAAAGAATAAAGGGGATTTTGAAGGCCAATAGAAATTAAGACTGCATAATGTGTATGAAAGGTACAGTTATAGTAGCATTTCTTTTATAATGTATAAATCTTACCTCATTGTGTGCTGTAAAATAGTAATGGCAGATTTTATATATACAGCATGTATGTATGTATGTATGTATGTATGTACTTAGTGTGGTGGATAAATCCACAAAGCTTTGGCCATTTTAGCAAGAACTTTCCTGGAGCCTAATGATACACAAAAAATTCTTTCATACTGCTGTGTGGTTTCAAATATATATTTGGTGCAACATCCTTAGAAACTGCTGCCACCTTAAATCAGAGAGGAGCAAGGGAGAGTGCCAACATGCATGTGTACTCACTTGTTTGTTTACAGAGGCAGTTTCCTGTTCAGGAGCATTGTGTTTGGGCTGGTGCTCTACTGATAAGCATTGCCTGTATGGTGGTTTGCCTTTCACTAGCAGTGACTCAAACTAGATTCAGACTACAGCGGGAAGATGTGGAAACAGTATCCTGTTGTTACCGGGAAAAATCCGAGGGCTCCCTTGGACAAAACAAAGACACCAACCAGGATATCTTGGAGCAAAACAGCAGCCTGTAGGCTTGGCCTTTATTGAACTGTTGCAACAGGGTGTTCCCCTCACTTGCAATAGAGAGGAAAGACCCAGAAAGATTGTGTGCAAGACCTTATAAAAACTTTTGAAATTCCCATCCTCTAGGTCAAAGCCCACCCCCAGAAACATCATGCATACATTACAGAAAGGAGGGGTTGGGGGAGGAGTTGTGGTGGTAACCTGAGTGTCCTGTCACCTGGCTGGTTCCTCCTTTCCTCCTCCCCATGAGTCACTTCCAGGAGACAAAGGGGAGTTGGCAGTTTCCTGCCCCCAGAGGGAAGATCTGATCATTGTCCTTTGTTTCAGTCCATGCTGAATCCACTCCCATATGCAAGTTCTTTGTGATCTTGATGGTCTTCTGTCTAGGACCATCAGGGTTGGCATAGCAACTGGGCAGGGCTCCTGTGGATGTGCTGGGATGGTGAAGGGATTATGGCTGGCCTGTATCAAACCTTCCCCATTTTGTAGTCCTTCCTTCATGGAGTCAAATAAAAGTGGAACAGTGCAAATCCGATGTATGGTTGATTTTTCTATGAATTTATAACAGAAGCGTGGTGTATGTAGTGTGTGAGTGTGTGTGAAGTTTGTACAAACTGAATGATTGGGGTGGGGGGTTCCTGCTACACTGTGTTACCATGGATTTGTTGTTGAAAGCAGCAGTTTCAGTGAATAGCCTTTGCTATTTTAGGGCAGTATTCAATGAAATAGTTGCATGCATGCAAGCAGGGGGTGTTCTGGGCGGGGAAGGGTGTCTGCCCCGGGTGCCATTCCAAAGGGGAGTGACAAAATGCCAACCCCCAATCGGCGGCACCTCCTAGGGTGCTTGGAGGGTTTTGGGGAAACCCAGAACAAATTTAGGGGTGCATGCAGGGAGGAGAGGGAGAGAACGTTTCATTGTACAGGAATAAATCATTGTGCTGGCAGAATGTTTGTCCTAGCGCTATCTCCAGTAACATCTGTGTAGGCCATACAGAGTACAGGGAAAGTACAGGGAAAGTTCACAGCAGCCTGTGTTGCAACCTGGAGCAGCATGCTGAGGTAGACATGCAGTTCTCTGCACTATGAATCATAGAATCATAGAATCATAGAGTTGGAAGAGACCACAAGGGCCATTGAGTCCAACCCCCTGCCAAGCAGGAAACTATGGTCCATGTGTTCCTCCACATTTGCACATGGCTTAGCATTAAGTCTAAACAAGGGATACTGGTTTGTTTTGCTTTATAGATGTGATCTGTCTCTTAAGGTTTGTTCATAGTTTTCTGATTAGATATAATGATAAACTGAGGGTTGTTGTTTCCTTCACATGCTTGCAAAGAGGAGCAAAGCAGCCCAGATTGCCACATTCACAGCAAGCCATTAACTAGGGCCCAGTGTGACATGTTTAAAAAATGCCACTTGGTGTACATGTACATTTAAAAGCCAAGTCATTAGATATCAATAATATTAATCAGTCTAGCACAGTGGTTTTCTAACTTTATATTCTCATGGATAATTTTCCACATCGGCTTTACTGAAAAACCCTTTAGCAACCATCGCAGAACCTATGTGTGTTAATTCTGTTTTCCATTCATGGTTCTACAGCTCTGTCAGTTGTCCTGCATTATTTTAAAAAATCATCTTCAATACAGTTGTTTTTCTACTAGGAAAGAGAATACATTTCTTTTTACTGATAATTCAATATGAGAATTTATATTTTTGGCAGAGTTCAACACCAATGCTGCTGTTAAGGTTTTTTTTTATTGTAATTTTCAAATAGCTGAGCAATTTTAATGTGAATGATCACTTATGTGATTTCCCCACCCAACAGAATTATGATTTAAATGATGACACAGTGTTAAATGAAATAAAGTTTGCAGAATCTCATCAGAACCAGATGCCAGACTTATGTGCAGAAGAGCTTGCTGTTATCCTTGGAATTTGGTAAGATGATATCCCTTGGTTCCACTTTGTCACTCTCTCAAGTGTATGGCTGCAGCAAAATGATGATTCCATAATAACTTGTTGGTGAAGTACTTTTGGGGATGAGGTTAGATCCACACATGCACTTGCCTGTAGGGCTGGTTGAAGATTCCTTCTATTTGTATCTTCTTCACACAAAGCAGGAGACTAAGGGCCAGGTTAAACTCAGTTGTGGAGCTATTGGAAGTCAATGCAATGAGTCCTATAGTGCAATGGAACTTCTCCCCCATATCTGCTTGGGAGAAGAGAAGGAAGATTATACCATCTAGAAAGCAGAAATGTTTGTGCTGATGAAATGTTCTGCTTAGAGTGACATTGAATTTCATGTGATTTGACTGCTCTTTTGCTTTAACAGCTTGGTGTATTATAAAATATATCTGATCTGATAATCTGAAAGTTTTGTACATGATATTTATAGCTGCCTCACAAGTTTTGAAAATGAATTTCAGAATGTTTATGTTTAACAGACAGTAAAATTTGACTGATTGGCAGGTGTTGGATTAATTTCATTAATCCCTCTTTGGAGGTTATTCTCTGGGCATCTCTCCTTTTTCTTCAGCTGGACATCTTAATTATATGTTAAATCCAGCTGAAAATGTTGTTGGCTATTGTGTATTGTATTTTTAATACTGTATTGTAATTGTCAGACAACTTAATGTATTTAATTGATTAGCAATAATTTTATTTTAGCTGATTTGTACCCAAAATCTTCATCCAAAATTGCCTGATGTGATTAACGATATAAAATGCAAAAACCAGTAAGGCTCAGAATGTGATTTTCCCCCCTTCTACGCAGCATAGACTTTCAGAAGAACAACCCGGTTCATAAGCTCACAGAAGAGGAGCTGCTTGCTTTTTCATCAGTAAGACACTTACCTATCTCCACTTGCGTTGTGTTTAAACATTGTTTAATCGCTTCTCCCTCTGCACATAGTAGAAGGAGCAGCCAGATTGGGCCTGGTGGTCCTGCCTCCTTCAGTCTCCTCTTGTTCAGGGGATGGTCTGAAAATGCCTTCTGTGCCCATATCGTTGAACACACAGAGGCCCTTGGGCACAGCTAGAAATCCTGGGTGATTAAGTTTCACAGTTGTGTGGAGGGATCTGTATAGATTATGCAAAAGTATTTCTTAAACCACTTTTTGTTTGCATCGCAAACTGTTCATGGCTCTCTATCAGGTGTTGGGAACCTCAGTCCTATGTGTGAAATTGTGGCCCTCCAAGCAAGCCCCTCTGTCTGGCTCTTTGAACTCTTCCCCAGGCACCCCCCTTCCCTGACCCTGCTTCGCACCTCAATATTTTTGCCTGGCTGGAATGTGCCCTTGAGCACTGACAATGCCTCTTGCTTGTCTGGCAATAATAACAACCATCATCATCATCATTTATTACTTATACCCTGCCCATCTGGCCGGGCCTCTCCAGCCACTCTGGGCGGCTTCCAACAGAATATTAAAAACACAATAAAACACCAAACATTAACAACTTCCCTAAAAAGGGCTGCCTTCAGATGTTTTCTAAAAGTCAGATAGTTGTTTATTTCCTTGACATGGGATGAGAGAGTGTTCCACAGGGCGGGTGCCACTACCAAGAAGGCCCTCTGTCTGGTTCCCTGTAACCTCACTTCTCGCAGGGAGGGAACCGCTAGAAGGTGTCTGGGCAGAACGATGGGGGTAGAGATGCTCTTTCAGGTATACTGGGCTGGGGCCGTTTAGGGCTTTAAAGGTCAGCAGCAACACTGAGGGGTGTGTAAGTTTTTAAAAACTAGCCTGCTGTACAAAAGTAAAATGTACATATGTTGCTCCAACCATCGCTAGCAAGCAGGCAGAAGAGAATGTGGCCCTGAGGAAGAAGGGTCCCCCATCCATGCACTATGCTGTTTGTCTAAAGTGCCATCTTCAGTTTGTGTGTGGCATGTAGTCAAATTCCTAATAGTTGTATGGGAAAGCAATCTAATCCCGCGAGCTAAGTGTTACACTTGGAGTAATTGCCTGACAAAATTGTCTTGGACAAATTGCTTTACATGCTCAATCCCCACTGACCAGGAGTGGTGTTCGGTGACAGAGATTACCTAGTATTTTGACAAGTTCAAATACATGTCCAAAAGCTGTTCAGAGTTCAAAGTTGTTTCTGGGCTTTGGGGGCTGATGGTGGGTGACTTGGGGGAAGCTGGAAATGTGGCTAGCTTCCAGCTTTTGGTATGATACTACCTTAATGAGCACATTTATCAAAGAAGTATTCTTCTCACAGTTGAAACAGAGAAAAATGTTACAGTATTTAGAAGCTCCTTTATATCCATAAGAATTCCCATCTATCTTTGTATTTTGCTTTGTGCACCGTTTCATTACTGGAGAAAATACTGCAATTCTCCCCCAAGTGAACTGAATGAGTGCATTCTGGTTTCCTTGATTTCTATTCTAGCTGTTTTAAAATTATGAAACCAGAAGGGCTCAATTAAGAGGTTGGCTTTATGAATTGCTTTGTTCCTATGGCTGCTAAAGCTTTTACTGAATACTGCATTTGAGATAATACCGGGGAGGAAACGGACAATAATAGCCACATGTAGCAGAAATGTAGGCTTGTATATATGGTATTTTTCATACCCAGTTTTATTTGTGTGTCTTGAAGTAATGAAGCTCTTATTTTGGGCAAATTATTCGTGTAGGGAACATGTATACTGAAATAAGTCTAGAGAAGCTTATTCCAAAATACATTGTGTAGACTTTAAGGTGCCACTATACTCGTTTTGTCTGCAAATGGCTAGCATGGCTGCCCCTCTGAAAGTTATTACTACTGTGCCATCTAGTGGCTGATTATTTGAATACAAGTGCACCAGTGCACCTTCTGTCGCTCAGTGAAGGAAATTTCAAGGAAACTTTTGCTGCCCGTGAACGATGTATTGCCTGTTGTCAGCCATTATACTTATTGCTAGTGTTAATACTGATCATATTATTTGTCAATTCGTTGATGCAGAAATTGGCCATGGGGGAAGAACCTTCTCAAAGCATCTTTCTTTTGCACTAAGTCTCTAACCTTCACTGTACTTCAGGAAGTTGTGGAAAAATAAAAGGAAAGTTTCTAGTTCTCAGGTGCTTTTGGTTAGAAGCCTCCAATTATATTTGCCAACACCGTAAGCATCTTCTTGGTTTATGCAAAAAAATTAATTACAGAAAGAGAGTTTTTCAGTAAAGCCAAGATTGATGTTTGATCCTAGCTCCGCTAACATCATATACACTGTTGTGTGTATGTGTGAGCAGGCATCTTCTCAGCCTACATGTGGATTCCTAAATCTGCAGGCTGGTTAGATGGTTGTCATACATTCATCTGATATCTACTTAAATATGAGACGTTTCAAGATATCTTGAAGCATCAGCATCCATACAGCTCTTTTTAAAGTGAGTCGTGAGTCACCACTTCATTGTGGGCATTGTAGCTCAGAATCCCAGTAACCATGTTGATCTGTCAGCACACAAAAATCCAGATCAAGGTTGGTGATGTTTTGATGAACCCAATGACTTTTTTTTTTTTTATCAAACACCTGCATTTGAACAAAAGGCCAGGGGAAACAGTGAAGGATGGTTAATTGTTGTTGCTGCTGCTTCAAGAGAGGTCCAACTTAACTTTCAGCAGCCTATGTTCCTTCCAAACCCCTAGTCTTTCTCAGGGTTTTTGAGTTGAGCAGGCTGTTATCACTAGAGGAAGTCCCAGCCTTTTCTCATCAGGAACCTTAAGTTTCAAATTATATTGGTTGGCCACCTCATTCAATATACACTTGATTTCTCTTATTCTTTCCCTCCTTGCACTGAATCAGAGCTGTGGCAATCCATAACTCACAGTCCCCTCCATCTGGAATACTTATCACTTTCATTTAGCTTTCCTTCCACAATAATTGGTAACAATTCCCAACTGTATGGCTGTTGCTTCCCCTTTTGCTGTTCACCTGAGTCTCCTGATAAGGGTGGGGGAGGCCTATATTTCCATCCCCATCCTTTCAGCCAACTTCCAGCCCGGCCATGTTTCTTCTTGGCCACAAGGCCCAAATGGGCTGAAGACGGGAGGCATTCACAGACAGTGCCTTAAAGGCAGCATATCTGGTACTTTATTTATTTCAGACATTTGTATCTCCTGTTCCAGGTGGCTTCTAACTAAAAAAAGGTGAATAAAATTGCAACATTCAGAAGCAAAGGTTTTTTTTTTAAAAAAAATGGGATAGAAGCATACCTAATCATATATTTTTTATCCATTATGTGGTCCTGTTGCATGTGAACTACCTCACGCTCCCTGCTGAAAACAAAATATATACTTGCAGTTCTTGCTGTGCGGCAGTAGTGGGGAACTTCTCTAGTCCAGCAAACTAGACTGTGGTGACCTCAGGCCAGGTTTGAAAGGTGGGTGCTGCTGCCCACCTGCCAATTACTTGACACTGCAATAACATCAAGTGGCCTTTTCTTTTGCCACCGGGAGTCTTCCAAAGCCCTTTCATAGCACTTAGAAGAGGAACTTCCGAAGATCTGACAGAAGCCCTGTTCAAAGCGCAGGGCTAGATAGCACTTTTGAGTGGAGCTTCTGAAGAAGTCACCCATTGGCACTGCCTTCCAACACCCTTTCAGCCAAGTCTGGCTCTTACCAGCCATTTGCTGTGACATCAGGTGTAGGGAAGATGGGTGTGGCTTTGCCCTCAGGGGCAAAGTGGGGAGGCCTGTTGAAGCCTTCATGCCAGAAAATTTCCACTCCATACTCTAGAGACAGTATTGATACGGACCCACACCTAGGTAAATAGATTTTTCATACTTCATCCACAATCCAATGAGGAGGTGTTGTACTGTAGGCAGGAGTTGCTTTGATCTACAGCAGAATCCTCTGCCACAAATTGCTCTTGAAATTCCTTGAGCTTCAAAAGCAATTTTATCTGTGATGTGGAAGGGCTTGTATGGATTCTTGTTTTGTGGATAGTTGCTCATTACAGACTCCCCCACCCCCCCACCCCCAGCTGCCACTCAGCGCTGCCGAAAAATCTGCTGTGAGGGATTGGAAAGACCTTTTCAAAACAGCATGCCGGATTGTATGGGGTAAATTGGAACGAGCATTTTCCTTCACAGCACAAAGAGCTCTGCTGGTCCATAGGGTCTTCCTCAAGTGTGTTTGTTTAATTATTTTTGGTTTAGAGTTCTTGTAAACCTCTCAACATTTAAAAATTCCAAAGTATTATGTAAAGGATAAAATGTGCAATAGAAAATGGCATATAAAGGACACAGGATGCAGTTTAGTACTTTTCACAATGACCGATACAAACGTCTTTAGCATATGCTGAAAGCAGAATATTGTGAGGGCAATTGAGGAACAAAGCCAGAGTCAAAATTGGTTTTTAATGAAAAATCAAATCACATACAGTTTCTAAAACAGTCTGAAATTTTCCATATAATTGTGTTTTTAAAGATAAATCTGCCCTACTGAGCTTTTATCAATTCTTTTGAGATTGAATCTGGCGCCTTAATATGAATGGATTAATGCCCTAGGAAACCATTAAGAGCAGTTTTTAAGGAAATAATTTTAAATACAATTGAAGCATAAATACAATTGTAATGCTGATCTTGTATCTATTTTTATATTGTCAACTTAAATAGAAATAAACTTAAATCAGTTTGTCCTTCTTGTTTTATTACATTTGGCCATGCTTGAGGACCCAGCGATGAAAACAATTGTGCTTTTGATAAACTCAATTTTAATATCTTAAAAGTATATAGAGCAAGTCACTGTTTTTCTCCAAAGTATATAAATTTGGGCTAGAACACTAGCCCGTGTTCTTTGTTCAAATATTTCTAATTTATACGGGAGACTTTTAATAGTATTACAGTTTAAACTTTTTGTCTTTATGTTCTGTTTCTGCTGCTTGCCTCCACTTGCTTGGTGAAACATAGGAAAACATTTTAAAAATCAGATAACGGTATTAAAAGGGGTAAGATCAAGGGGACGAGAGAGCTGTCAAAACTGATAGAATATTGTCTGGTTCAAAGGTGAACCAGATGGTGAAAATAGCTCTGCATTCCACCTCGTTGATCCTTATTTTTCATAAATGTTCAAATCCTGTTGACATATGGGAAGGAAAAAGATCCATACATACTTTTTCTCACCTCTGCACCTCCTCTAGTCTGGATACATTTCATAATTTCCCCAGAGACTCCATTTTTAAAGAATCTCTCTTAGCAACTATTGTATTATATAGGGTGAATTAACAGGGGTGTGTTGTTATTTTTTTAAAAAAGTGGGTTGGCGCCAAAGAAACATGAAAAGAAGGAAAATATTAACTAATATTTCTTGCAAAACCTTGCCTAAGACTTAGTTGTATATTATGTGGTCCCTGTAGTTTCCATGCTACTGTTTGGTGGAGAGGTTTTGGAAACAGAAGAACATATTTTCTTACAAAAGGCTCTAGCATAAGATATGAAACAGCCTTTCAGTGAGTAGGACATCTTCCGTATATAGACAGGCACCTTTGTATCCTTTGTATAAATACAAAATGAACAAATTCAAATGCAGGTAAAACTGATTTCTATGGGAACAAAATCTCTTCTTTTTAAGTAACACTGTGCATACCATCTTGGTTCCCGTCCAGGAACACACTGATAGTTTTTTGAACTTGCAGCACTGACAGGTGTTAGAACAGAACTATCATCTCTCATCAGTGCTATTTAAACAGAGGCCACTGAGTTGTATGCTTGGTTTTGCCCCTGATGTTGCTGGGATTCCCCTTCCCTCTCCATGTGTGTTTAAGGTGAATGTTTACAGCAGAGACACCCTGATTTCCCAGGGGTTTTTAATTGTGGGGGTAGCATCCTCGGGTATCAAACACAAGAGGATCTGGGAAGAACTGGGTGATAATTTGGGCAGGCTAAATGAAAGCATAACCTTGAAGCCCTGCTTGTACCCATGGTGAGTAATGCCAGAATAGGGCTGTGGTGTTTGCCAATCGGCTGTAATGCAAGGCAGGAGGAAGGAAGCCCATCTTGTGTCCTAGTGGCACATCAGAACAAACAGCCACATCTCTGGTTCTAATGGGAGTTTAGCAGAGAACTGCCTAGCTGAGCCCGGTGTCCTTTCTTACTTCTTGCCTTACCTAACAGCTCTTCAGTGTTATGAATTGCTCCAGACTGAAGCCTTTCAAAGAGCTGATTTGCTCCTGTGAGGTGGAGTCCCAAACTCGCCAACCGCCAGTGGCTGTGACATGAGTACTACTGATTGCTGTTACTGAATGTGCCTTCCCCAATGCAGTTCACTTTTTGTACACCTGCTAAGAATAACCTATATGTTCAAACCCATTTGTCTTGACTAGAAGATTGTAAAAGCACCACTACAGAGGTTTTAGGTTAGGCAACATTATTTGGAGAAGCATTCTGTCCACTCTCTACAGGTGTTATAATACAAAAAATTCTAATGAAATGAGCTTGGTGAAGATCTCACATGAAAACATTGGCTGTCTTTCTCCCTTCTGTTAAACTTTTTCTCTCTCCATTCTGTCTTCGTGCTTTTATGTCACGCCAGTTAATTTGTGGCGGTCTTCTATTCCCGAAACCTTAGCAATGTAAAATGCTGGTACTGTGTGTGAAATTAGGCTTCCCCTGACAAAGCTCTCTTGTTTCTTCACGCTTTCTTTCCCTATGTCACTATTTTCTCTGGCAGCCTGGTAGACAACTGGCCTGGTGTGTACCTAAAGATCTTCTCCCTCTCGTTTGTCTTTGGCCAGCTGTATCTTCTGTGAGTCATTTGGTCAGGAAAGACTTTGACTTCTTTATAGCATGAAAACAGTATTACAACAGAGTGCTGTTTGATCTGGCATAGTGTTTTAGAATGCTAAAACAGTTCGTTCTTTAAAATGTCTCACTTTTCCAACCTTTCATCCTGGTTTACCCCAGTCTCTGGTGTAACCATAAGAGGTGCTTTTATGTTCTGTCTTAAAACTGAAGTTTCAAATGACATCTTACGAATTTTTCTTAAGACAATTCTTTTTCCCCCACTTGATTATTGGTGGCTCATGTATACTGGAGAGGCCTGAGGAAACACTTTTAAAGAACTTTTATATATGTAGTCTATCAACTTCCCTTTTTATTAAGTTTTGTTGGGCAAATGATTTTGGTGCACTGGGAGAATGGATTTGTTCATACATGGGGGATCCACAGTTTTGCTTCCCATGGTGAGTACCAAGAGAGCCTCTGGCCAGCATGATTCCTAGGCCTCCTCCTAACTCTGAAGTTGCAGGAACACCCCCAGGGCAAGTATTTGACACAAGTCTCAATTTGTGTTGGCTCTGATTTGTTTGGTGTTCTGGGTGCCCGGCAATGGCAGACCAGCTAACGGGGGGTGGGGGTGGAGTAATTTAAAAAAAAATTAAAAGGAGAAATGGCTTGCACTGAAATATTGCAAGTACTGATTGAATCTGAAGCATGGCTGACCTTGAAATAATACATGCTTTGTTCCAGTTCACTGTCTAAAATAAATAACATTAGAACAGTCTATTTAATATTAGAGAAATGTTAAAACTGTTTTTAAAAGGTGTAAGACAGAAATTAATTCACACATTTTCTTTCTAAATGACTCGCTCGAAGACCTCTTCATTTCCAACTCCGTATTCCCCAGGGATTAAGTACAATATTAGCATGCACTGCATTCATTTAGGAATTCCTGTTGTACTGTTAGCTATTGTCTATGAAAATCCTTGAACTCTGGCATTGAAAAGTTAAACCCTTTTCATAGAAATCCAAATTCCTGATTTATTGCTGTTGAGATTGGGCCTTCAGAAATACATACTGATGCACTATGATGTGGTATGGAAGGCTGTGCTTGCTTGGTTTCAGGAGCTGGTCCAATCTAAACATCTAGTTGGGGTGGGAAGACAGTGTTGCAGTCAAACATGGCTAAAGTGGCTTTCATCCTAACACAGAATAAATGATATGTTTAGAGTAAGGTACATGTTGGTAAAATGGCTCAGCTCCACTTGAAGTGCAAATGGAATCCACGCCTTGTGTAGCTTTAGCCTTCACTCATTATTGAAAACCAATTCTTTAAACAAAATAATGAACGGACTCATTTTCCTCGCATGAAAAAAAGGTTAATTGCAAGTCTCTTCTGATGAAAAACATATTCCAGAACTGAAATGTGTATTGAAACCCTGTCAAAAATGAATTAAGATTCCCAATAAGAGCTGTAGGAGTTTGAAGAAATTTCCCTGGTCTTGGCTGTAAAACTTTGGCGCTGCTTTGCAGCAAATTAAAACCAAGAATAGTTGATGCCAGCTATACCACAATGGCTTGTTCATCTCCTAACATTGCCCATGAACAGGATGTAAGTCTCTGTTATAAAAGGTATTGCAAGAAAAATCCTAGAGGCTATTGAAACTATCAAGAATAATCTGCACTAAAAGATGTAGGCAGACGCAAAAATGTTGGCATTACTAAGTATGAATTTTATATATGAAATGAGGATAGCCAACAAGGTTCCCCCCCCCCCGGTGTTGTTAGGCTTGTTGTTGTTTAGTCGTTTAGTCGTGTCCGACTCTTCGTGACCCCATGGACTAGAGCACGCCAGGCACTCCTGTCTTCCACTGACTCCTGTTAGGCTACATGTCCCATTATAGCTCACCATTCTGGAGGGAATCACAGTGGCTATCCTGATGTAGAATATTACACTCCAAGACACTTGAATGTTTTAAAACACTTAGATCCCTTTCTTCTAAATGATTGGCCAACGAATCAGTTGAAATGCTATCTAAAGCTACCTGTTCTAAAGTAAATTATCAAATGCAGCTTTGGAAGCTAAGATACTGGGCACAGTTAAGTATGTCAGCCTGGATCAAAGCAGCTACATAAACCAATTTCTCGGATGTGTTTCTGAAACAGCAGTTTCCCATCACATGTGGCAACCCATCTTTTAAAACTGAGGGCAGTTTCAAAACAAATGTGTGGCATGGTTTGTAAGACTGCCGGTAGAATGTGAGGAAGTCGATAATCCCACTGGACATACACTGGCTGCCCCTTTCCTGTTACTTGGCTTTTCTCACTGCACAAGCAGCAATGCATTGAAGAAACAGGATCCAACAGTTAACCATGACTTCCCATTATCTACAAATTCATAAACTGGTTAATTGTTTCCAGACAAGCCAAGATAGGAAGCCATCAAACAATGGTTTCACATTTTGGCTTCTTTTGAATCCTAGCTTGTTTGGCCATTCACGTGACACAAGGAGGAAAGTAAAAGAAGAAGAAGAGTTTGGATTTGATATCCCGCCTTTCACTCCCCTTCAGGAGTCTCAAAGCGGCTAACATTCTCCTTTCCCTTCCTCCCCCACAACAAACACTCTGTGAGGTGAGTGGGGCTGAGAGACTTCACAGAAGTGTGACTGGCCCAAGGTCACCCAGCAGCTGCATGTGGAGGAGCGGAGACACGAACCCGGTTTCCCAGATTACGTGACTACCGCTCTTAACCACTACACCACACTGGAAAGAGGCTGCCCGTAGGTGCCAAATCAGTCAAAAGATCTCAGCTGTAGTGCATTGTGTATGTTGCTGCGACGTCCATCTGGGTCCAGCATATGCATTTTGGTTGATTGCAAGGGGTTACCATGCAAGTGTCTGTCAGGCTTTGGACACTACATTACTCCCCAGTGGATTTTAATACAGTTTTGATAAGACACCGAGAACCATTTGGACAAATATGACTGGGACTCTGTATTATTGTTTTCCTGGACTACATTTTGTGATCTGTTTTGCGATGCTTTGCCGGACTGATGGGATGTGAACAATCTGAATACAGCAATAATGGATTTGCATATCGTGATTTGGAGGGACACAGCAGTATCTATAAGTGATTCCTTTGTTGGGACGGAATGTACTTGGAAATGGGAGAGGTGACTCTTGTTGCTTTTCAGTGTCTTCAGAAGCTCCGCTTTATATGGGACTATAGGCAGTGCTTGAATTATGGTAGGGGAAATGTAGCCCCATCCCCCAAACTAGCCAAATCATAGCTTGACTGCAGCCTTCTATAAAAGGGTGCTAAGGTGGCTGTTGGAAAAGGGTAAGCAGGTAGGGCCCCTCTAATCTCTCCACTCAGGCAATTTGGCTCCCCCCCTCTCTCCTTGTGTGTCCCTGCATTCTGCCAGATCTGCTTTGGGTTCTCTACAACCCCCCAGAGAAGATTGGGGAGGTGTGAGCGGTGTACACGGGAAGAGAGGAAGGGAAAGTTCCATTGTACTGTATACTTTAGAAATGTGTGTTTGTTTCTTTTAAAAACCTAACAAAAAACAAAGAGTATTGTGTTTGGCTCTGGCTACCATATTCTAAAATCGTTGTTGGCAAAAGCTTAGATACTAAAAGTTTGAGAATGCAATAGAAAAGAGACTTACAGGACAAAACTAAGAATCAGAGTTGCCCAGTAGTTAAAAAGATTGCATTATAGACAATAACTAAGAGGTAATAGATATATTACGGGACGCAGGTGGCGCTGTGGATAAAACCTCAGTGCCTAGGACTTGCCGATCGTATGGTCGGCGGTTCGAATCCCCGTGGCGGGGTGAGCTCTCGTCGTTCGGTCCCAGCTCCTGCCCACCTATCAGTTCGAAAGCACCCCTAAGTGCAAGTAGATAAATAGGTACTGCTTTATAGCGGGAAGGTAAACGGCGTTTCCGTGTGCTGCGCTGGTGCCGGCTCGCCAGAGCAGCTTTGTCACGCTGGCCACGTGACCCGGAAGTGTCTCCGGACAGCGCTGGCTCCCGGCCTTTTAAGTGAGATGGGCACACAACCCTAGAGTCTGTCAAGACTGGCCCGTACGGGCAGGGGTACCTTTACCTTTACCTTAATAGATATATATATATATATATATATATAAAAGAAAAATCTTTTAGGCTGTAAGAACAGTCGAGCAGCAGAGCATGCTGATGATTGCATAATTGTCTTCTCATGTTTGGTGGATTTAGCTTTGGGATTCTATCTACAATATAGGTGCTTGGCACTTGCTGGTGGAGATGACTCTCTCATCAAGTGCCATAATGACTCATAGCCCGTTCTTCAGCTTGTTTGGCTTTTAGTAGCTGTGCTTGTGCTCCTGCCATTTACGCATTCACTCATGTTGTCATTCTGTTACTAAAGTCAATCCATTTTGCTGCTATCCTCTTCCCTTCCTTCTGTGTCGCGTCTAGCAAAGATCATTAGATACAGTAACCAATTTCAAAGTCTGACCAGATATTCTCCCCCTTTGAAAAGTTTCCTGGTTGAAATAATTGTTCAAGGCCTTCCTATCCAGTGCATCAAGATATTGGAGGCAAGGCAATAAAGCGTCATGCTCCATAACTCTTAAAAATGTCTCTTAACTGTAAAATTAGCAGAATAAAACCAACAGTGTGTAAAAAGTCTTGAGCTGCTTTAGGTAACTGCAGTCCATTAAGTACTGGGTCTGGGACAATCATACAATAGTCATGCTATTACTGCCGTGGTTGCAAGGATTATTCAATAGCATTTCAAATTTTCATCGTCCAGCAACTCTCATTTATGATGGTCGCTTCACCACATTGTCAAGATAGCAGCCAGTGAAAGAAAAGCTTCCACGTAACTGGGCCATTGAAACAATCTCTTATTAGCTTTTGAAGTCAAGAATTGTGTGGACACAGAAGTATGTCTCGAATAATTGGCTTGGATCCTGAGACGTGCAAGCTGAACTGCAGTTCCACTGTAAAGTTTTCCTCCCTTTCCTCATCAATGCAGCCCCTGAATAGTGTAGGCCAGAGCTTTCCAAACTTTTCATGTTGGTGACATGCTTTTTAGACGTGCATCATTTCACGACACAGTAATTCAGTTTTACTAGCAAACCGGAGGTTAAACTAACCCCTTTCCAGCCCCGACAGGAGCACAGTGAGCATTTGCGCGACACACCTACATACTGTAGGCATCACACTAATGTGTCATGACACACAGTTTTGAAAGCTCTGGTGTAGGGTATAGCACAGTGGGGAACCTCTGGAAGGGGGTACCTTATATGAATGGAAGTACATTTACGCTTGCACATAGTGCTGTTAGATCCAAACCATTCAAATTTGATACAGCCTTTTGTTTAGCATTTGATGGTTCCCTTCAGTGGCAAATGGAAATGTTACCTCTTTTTTGCTATTTTTTTCTACCTGCAATTTAAGCAATTAGCCTTACTCAGCTAAAAATGGCAAATTATCTTCTACTAAGAAAGAGTACAGTCATTTAATGGTTCCTTTTGTGCCACATAAATGCATGAAATGCTATTTTGAAATGCATTGATACCAGCGACATAATAAAGGTAAAGGGACCCCTGACCATTAGGTCCAGTTATGGCCGACTCTGGGGTTGCGGCGCTCATCTCGCTTTATTGGCCAAGGGAGCCGGCGTACAGCTTCCGGGTCATGTGGCCAGCATGACTAAGTCACTTCTGGCGAACCAGAGCAGCGCACGGAAACGCCGTTTACCTTCCCACCAAAGCGGTACCTATTCATCTACTTGCACTTGATGTGCTTTCGAACTGCTAGGTTGGCAGGAGCAACATAATACACAACAAATAATCTCCAGTATGTAGTTATAATGCTACAATAAATTAATGCTGACTTTGTTGTATTGGTATACATCTTTGAATCACCAGTTAGATATCAAGAGTCATATTAATTGTCAGATATTGGTTATAGTTGACTACCTACTGTAACTCAAGTATCCAGGAGTACCACACAGTAAGATTTCTCATCTTCCACTCACTAAAAATAAATGCTTTGTCCTTTTTCTTTCCCTTTTCCCCAGTATTTGCTTTCACAACCAAAATTCTGGGCAATTCAAACTTCTGCTCTGCTTCTCCGAACAAAGCTTGAGAGAGGAAGCATTCGTCGAATAGAACGGGCAATGAAACAGACTCAGGTAAGAGGTTTTTTTTGGTATATAGGGTTTTTTGGTATATAGTTAAATCTCTCTTCCAATTTTCTACTCTTGCTATTTGAAGTGTTTTCTTTATTCTTCTTTCAAATAAAGAAACAATATAAATATTCAGGGCTTTTCATAACACTTGAATTACTTGCATACTTTAGTTATTTCTAAATGTAGCGAACAAAAAATTTCTGTAGGCTATTTAGAGCTGCAGCTTTTTTGCAGTCTTGGTGAAGGATACCCAGGGATAGAAACCTGTTTCTGCTTGGATCACCATTATTAGATTGTGGCAGATGATGTTCTGCCTCTGTACAGTATTGGCCAAATAGCTACTGGTAGCAAGCACAAGGACAAAATGTTCAGGAAGATCAAAAGATATTAGAAGTGTAGAGAACAAACTGAAATGTCAAAAATATCTTTTGAAAAACTGCTGAAGTATTTTTACTGATTACAGCTGCAGGCCTATGGACATTTACTTAGGGAAAAAGTTCCATCAAGCTCTCTGGAATTTCTGGGTGAACATACAGGATTGAGCAATAGTTGATATCGCTAGTAAGGTTTCTGCAATGTTTAATGCAAAATCCAAAAAATGCTGACAGATTAATATTTTTATGAAAATATATTGCCTTTATTTTGGTGTACACATGCTATTTTCTTGAACCGGGCTAAGGATTTTAAGGCAAGTTTTTTTAAAAAAAATATTGAAGTCTCATTCGAAGCCATGTTAAGGAATTTGTTGATTTGTTACTTTTCAGGCTGCCTAAAGTGATAATGCTGTAGTTTTAGTTACCTGTCAGAAATCTGTCATTGCCTGTCTTTGTGGGAATTACAAGCAGATACAAGTTTTGATCTGTATGATTATTACACAAGAATCTCATGCAGCCAACCCTGTTCCCGCCTAATCATAGCTTTGCTTTTCTAATGCAGTTATTGTGCCTGTTAGCATTCAATAGTTTCATATTTTCTTTGCTGCTGAATCATGGAAATTTTCCTATTTAGGATTTCTTGTATGTGTTTCATTCACAGCTAAACAATTTTCCTATTAAGGAGGCAAGTGGTGTGTCATACCAAAGGTGCCTTTAAAAATTGCTTAGCAAGCAAACTGGTATTCTAATGGGTAGGGCTGTCTGTCTTTAAGACTGAAAGGTCACCCAAGACTATTTCCCCCCCTTAATCAAACACAGATGTGGTTGTGGTAGCTTGTGTCATATGGCAATTCATTACTAAAAATGGTCTCTTTAAGTGTCATTTTCTACAATAATTATCACTTTTGTACAGGGGGCAAAAAGGGGAGCAACAATTTGCCACTTATTTGGTTAAGAATAAGTGTGGCTGTCCAATCACTATCGTAGTGAATCTGGCCAAAATTCTTCCCGAAAAGCATTTCTTGAACATTTGATTCAATTGAATTAATTTGTTGTTAGTGATGTTTTTGTATCTTAATTTTAAGTGGTCATTGTTCGGTTTGGTTACGTAGTTTTTAATGTGTTTTATTTGTATGACTACTTTGCTATATTTGTAATTATGTAAAGCTTTTCATATTGTAAGCCACCTTGAGCATTGTTTTAACTGTGGAAAGGTGGCATACAAATAAATGATGATGGTGATGGTGATGTTTGTAACAGGATGCCTGCTGCTGGAGTGCTGTCTCCCACCCATTGCTGCTCTCTCAGGATCAGAAAGAAGACTTGCAGCCCTCTCTCCTGTCGCAAACCCCACCATTAGAAAAGCCATTCCTGAAAACTGGGGGTTCCAATTATTATTATTATTATTATTATTATTATTATTATTATTATTATTATTATTTGTAGCCCGCTCATTTGGCTGGGTCTCCCCAGCCACTCTGGGCAGCTTCCAACAAAGATTTAAAATACATTAAAATGTCACACATTAAAAACTTCCCTAAACAGGGCTGCCTTCAGATGTCTTCTAAAAGTCTGGTAGTTGTTGTTCTCTTTGACATCTGGTGGGAGGGTGTTCCACAGGGAGGGTGCCACTACCGAGAAGGCCCTCTGCCTGGTTCCCTGTAGCTTTGCTTCTTGCAGTGAGGGAACCACCAGAAGGTCCTCAGTGCTGGACCTCGGTGTCGGGGCAGAACGATGGGGATGGAGATGCTCCTTCAGGTATACTGGGCCAAGGTCGTTTAGGGCTTTTTAAAGGTCAACACCAACACTTTGAATTTTGCTCGTAAACGTACTGGGAGCCAATGTAGGTCTTTCAAGACCAGTGTTATGTGCTCTCCAGCCCCCCAAAGCATGCTTCTCTTGCATCTCCTCAAATAAATGAAAACTAGAAATTCAGAAGTTCTTCCTTGACAGATAGTTTTGCTGTCTTCCGGCTCCTATAAAATTCTGGATAGTTCTAAGAGAATTCCAGTAGCTTAAGATTTTGCAACATTAGACTAGCGAGTTTGGGGTTTTTTTTAATCAGCTGCAGCTGTTACTTTTTTGTGGTTTCTTCAAAAGAGAAGCAATGTTGGCAATTAAAACAAGTTACGGTATAATTTATCATCACTGAATAGTTCAAAAGATTCATTGGAAATGTGTGTTCGACAGAATGAAACTTTGAGCTCTTTGTTTTTATGTTGACTGTATTCCTAATATAAAAAGTGGTCTTATTTCAGCAGAGGGGCCTAAAATCCTGTGAGTGTCATAAACCCTTTTCACTTTATGTGGTAATCACATCCTCATATGGGTAAACAAGAATGGAATGTTATATTTTAAAATACAGTGATCTTAATTTAAAACGCTTTTTTAGCAATCACTAAATTGGTTCCCTCTGCATTCTATAGAGGTAACCAATAAATATTACTTTTGTACACAGAATCTTTTATCTCATAGTTTGCACTGGAAATTGATGAAAACAAGATAAAATGAAGTAAAAGCACATGAATCATTTTTAGTGGAGGTCTTCGTAAATGAGCAATGTTTCTAGGCTTCCAATATTCATAGAATCATAGAGTTGGAAGGAATCGTGAGTATCATTTCTTCCCAACACCCTGCAAAGCAAGAGTCTTTCTCCCAAGCCCATTTGTTTAACTCCTTCAGCAGACCCTAGGAATGCCAGGGGATTCAAAATGTAAGCTGTTAGAAGTGTTCCCTAAAGCAGGGGTGTCCAACAGGTTGACCACGATCTACTGGTAGATCCCCGGGAGATTTTTGTAGATCGCGGTTGATCGCTGAGTCCCTTTCCTTAGCATTGGTAAAATCAAATCCGGCCCCACCCCCTCGCCCCACCCTCCAGAACAGAAGACGGTGTTTACTCAGTGAGGCTGTTTGTTTCCCCAGCAATTTGTTGGTGAGTGGCTGTTCCTCTTTTCCCTCAACAACTTTGACCTGAACTCCCAAAAAACAGGTAGATCACTGCCAGTTTTTAATTCTGTAAGTAGATCGCAGTCTCTTGGGAGTTGGCCACCCCTGCCCTCCCTAAAGTACAGTGGTGCCCCGCAAGACGAATGCCTCGCAAGACGAAAGACCCGCTAGACGAAAGGGTTTTCCGTTTTTCGATGCGCTTCGCAAGATGAATTTCCCTATGGGCTTCCTTCGCAAGACGAAAACGTCTTGCGAGTCTTGCGGGTTTTTCCGCTCCCCCCCTTTTTCTAAGCCGCTAAGCTGCTAAGCCTTAAATAGCCGCTAAACCGCTAATAGCGCTAATCCGCTAAACCACTAATAGGGTTGCTTCGCAAGATGAAAAAACCGCTAGATGAAGAGACTCGTGGAACGGATTATTTTCGTCTTGTGAAGCACCACTGTATCTAAATGCAAGGATCATGGAGGGAGGGAAATCTGTGACTTCTGTGGTTAAGCACTCTTAAACATGCACAGTGCAATCCTATCCATTTAATAGAGCTTATTCCCAAGTAAATACAGTGGTACCTCGGGTTACATACGCTTCAGGTTACAGACTCCGCTAACCCAGAAATATTACCTCGGGTTAAGAACTCTGCTTCAGGATGAGAACAGAAATCGTGCTCCGGCAGCGGGAGGCCCCATTAGCTAAAGTGGTGCTTCAGGTTAAGAACAGTTTCAGGTTAAGAATGGACCTCCGGAACGAATTAAGTATTTAACCAGAGGTACCACTGTATAGATAAGATTGCAGCCATCAGGGCCAGCATGTCCCCTTGAGCCGCTTGAGGTGAAATGGGAAGTGCCGCCCTGCCACTGCCCTACTGGAGGAGAAGCAATGCCAGCATCAACACCGATTTCTGGCAAGGTTGGGTGGGCAGGGTGCCCCCCAGGGTGCAGCCACAAGGGCTTCTGCCAACCAAGGTGGTTGCTTCACACACACACACACACACACACACACACACACACATACACACACCCATGGTGGGCCTGGCCTGGCAAGCCTTTGTGTTGTACTTTGCTAAACTGAGCTTCATTAGGATTATCCTTGGCGCCCATATAAATGAACTTCTACTTTATGTTATCTAATTAGACATTGTTATTAGTTTATTACATTTCTTAACTGCGCTTCACCTTAAGTTCCCAGAGTTACATCTTTTTTTTAAAAAAAAGACCACGACAAGACAATAAAAAACCATCTCAAAATACTACACCATGGAAACACTCTGTTACATTGGATAGTGGGGTCCTGGGTTCGAGCCCCACGTTGGGTTAAAGATTGCTG
Organism: Podarcis vaucheri; assembly: GCF_965113315.1. Taxonomy (NCBI): domain Eukaryota; kingdom Metazoa; phylum Chordata; class Lepidosauria; order Squamata; family Lacertidae; genus Podarcis; species Podarcis vaucheri. Next base: position 41,892,674 of record NC_138761.1, on the reverse strand, counting down.
CATTGCAGGGATTGGACCAGATGACTTTTCCAGCTCTACTGTTCTACGATTCTATGATTTAAGAAACACTATTTTGCCCATTAACTATCAGTCATCGCTTCTGAAAAGGTCTGGACATTTGTTTACAGTCTGATCCTATGCATTTTTAATTGGAAGTAAATCCCCATTTTGCTTAATAGGACTTGCATCCAAAAAAGTGTTCATAGGATCCAGAAACCTGTCTCTGTTCTCTCAGAAGATAGAATTCTGCAGTGCTAATAAATGTTGATTGTATGGCCAGAGTTTTGTAATTTTGCTTTAGGTTATATAAATTCCAGGTAGTGGTAAACAATTACATTTCCCTGGTTAATAGCACCAAACAACATTCATGATATTGTTCTTTCAGGTAATATATTTCAGAATTATTCAAATTGAGTTTCTCAATTGAAATCAGTTGCCTCAGTGATTTATACATTGCCATGATTTAAACCATTCCAGCCTGATCTTCTCTTGCACTCAGCAAATTGCAGTTCCTGACACCATAAAAAGGTTGAGTTAGACTTCCAGTACATGTTGTTTTGCCTGTCTTGTTTAAAATAAATAGGTAGGCTTTTTGTTTTTGTTTAATTCTCTTTGTTTAAGCCAAAAGCTGCATACTGGTGCACATTTCCATTTTGTTTTCAAAAGTATTTTATCATGAGCATATTTTGCATGTCTCTCTGTTATTGAGTTCAAAGTTGGTTGAGGTTAATACACCTCCTTAGGAAAGCTCACCTAACCACTGCACCCAGACAGTCTCCCCACCCCCACAGCTTAGCATGCAGCGTTTAAAATGTTTTCTGGCTTCATCTCATACCTATTACCATTTTCCTAGTAGGTGGTCCGTGCAATTCAGCTCTGTAGCTTAATGGATTTCAGCAATACTCTTTTCATAAAACATCACTGTGAAAGCAGCAGATAGCATTAGCTCATCTGATTTATGGAATACCATGTGGTGACCTTTTGGAGGAAGGTCCCAGTTAAATTTAGTTTGCATACTAAATGCCACAGCTGTATGGAAGAATGAATGGTGAGGATGCAACCAGGTGACCTCTCCCCACCCCACCCCCCAAATTCAAAGATCAGGAAGCAAGTCAGTCATGCTCATAGGAAAAACAGAGGTGTTCCTTAATTAACTCCAATTGTAGTCTCTTATGCAGGCAATATGCATAACCTTTGCTGGTTTGGAAAGCCTGTGTTTTGTTCACCTTGCCATACCTGCAGAATGTTTGGGTCTCTTAATGTTGGATGACATTGGCGTTGTGTATGAGTCACTCTGTCTGTAATAATAGTTGTCAACAGCACACAGTGTTTTACATCCTCCCCTGTTAATTAGAGAAAGGTGGTTCTCCCTGCCTAACCCCAGATGTAGGAATACCAATTGTGCTTGAAGCTTTGTACTTGCTTTGTTGCAGAATTTTATCACTTAAGTATTAAAGCACTGCATTAAAATGCAGAGATTTAACTGGGAAAGGAAGGAGCAGATGTTGAGGTTTGGCTTTCTTTAAATGTTTGTAGGAAAATGATTAATTTTAATATTAATCAAAAGTTATTTGGAGATTTTAGAGATTTTTCATTCTAATAGATGCATGCGCTGGTAAGAGAATGAGATACATTTTTTAACTTTCATAAAGCGATTGTGTGATCTATTCTATGCAGTTTTCATCATCTTTTCTATTGTATCCACATGTTATCAGCCAGGAATTAGATCCCACCCATTAACAAAATAGCACTGTGCGGTCGTATCCTCCCTCTTATCATATTGTTATTCCATTTCATTGGGGGAGAGCCAGAAAAATTCAATATTTTGGCCTCCAGTGAATTTTTAAGTCTGGTTATGTCTTTTCTTCCCCTGACTGCCTTGATTAGAGGACCTTTGGGGTCGGCCAGTTATGCTAAATGTTTCCTTGTGACCTCAGGAATCCATTGCTTTTTTTTTTTTTTTTTTTTTAGTGAAGAGCTTTAAGTAATGTTTCAAAATAGGAGCAGTTTAACATCAACAGACAAGATCCCAAATAATGTACCATATGCAGCTTGCCTGTGATTTAATACAGAGGCATGCAGAAGGGGTTTGAATTGGAAAGCTGAATTATTATTTTCTGTGCTCCATCAAGATTTCCTTAAAATGTCACTACAACTTCCTGTATGAGGACTGGTGTAAGTACTGATATGCACTCACAGATTTCTTGATGCCTTATCTGTACAGTGGTGCCTCGCAAGACAAAAAGAATCCGTTCTGTGATTCTCTTCGTCTAGCGGTTTTTTCGTCTTGCAAAGCAAGCCCATTGACGGATTAGCGGATTAGTGCTATTAGCGGCTTTTAGCGGCTTATCTGCTGATCGGATCAGCTGATAAGCGGCTTAGCGGCTTAGAAAGGGGGGGGGAGAGAGAAAAACCAGCAGGAACTCGCAAGACATTGTCGTCTTGCAAAGCAAGCCCATAGGAAATTCATTTTGCGAAGCACCTCCAAAACGGAAAACTCTTTCGTCTAGCGAGTTTTCCATCTTGCGAGGCATTCGTCTTGCGGGGCACCACTGTATTTAGCAGGTCATTATTGGCCCCAGTTTTTCACTCTGCGCATTGTTAGCTGTATCCAGTGTAACCATTTCCACCACTATGGTGTTTCCAGGCATGGCATGCTGTCACAACCCAGTTTGAGGTAGAACTGGAAAGTGAACTTGAAACAATCTTGGGCTGTGTGTGTGTGTGTGTGTGTGTGTGAGAGAGAGAGAGAGAGAGAGAGAGAGAGAGACAGACAGACAGACAAGCTGATCAGGCTTGAGATGCATCCAGCCAGATTTCTTTCTATGCAAGGGGGCCCCAAGGGTCCCTCACAGCGAGAAGTGAAACTACAGGGAACCAGACAGAAGACCTTTTCGGTAGTCGCCTCCACCCTGTGGACTGCCCACCTGGCAGATGTCAAAGAGTTAGACAGCTATATAGTTTTTCGTAGGCATCTGAAGGCAGCCCTGTTTCAGGAAGCTTTCAGTGTTTGATAATGATGATGTTGTTGCTGCTGCTGCTGCTTGTTTTTCCTGTAATTTTGTTGGAAGCCGCCCCAAGTGGCCGGAGCAACCCAGTCAGATGGGCAGAGTATAAGAATTTCTCCTAATACTAATGCTACTAATAATAATACCAGGATAAACAAGCAGATCAGAAAGGTCAAAGCTTTATTTCCTAACCAAATGTGTGTTTTCCCTTGTGGAGAGGGAAAAGGGAGCCTAGAAGATGGAGTGAAGGAATTACCCTATCTTGCACACTAACCTTAATCCATGTACATACCAAAGATTGGCAGTGGGGGGTTGAGATGCTCCCACAAATGAAAGACCTGGGCTAGTGAGCTATGTTAGAAGCAAAATAAAAGCATCCTGTGGGATTGTCATAACAGAATTTTCTTTTGCCAAAATCCACGCTTGTATTGTCTCAATACTTACCCTTTGACAAGCACAGGAACACCTGTTCTGTATGCCCAGAGTCTCCACACATTAAAATCCAGATTGCCAGCTTGCTTGTTTGCTAGCCCAAACCTGTTGCTTCCCTTCCTAGCCCCACTGTAGTGTCTTGTGTCAACGCTACAAGTTGGTGGTTGGGGAGGGCACACAACCTCAAGCACTCCAGTTCATTTTGCATCTTTGAGAGCCTCTTCTTCTTCTAGTGACCACAAAGATTAAATTTGTGGCAGCTCAGAGATGTACCCACTGGAATAGAATTACCGTATTTTTCGCACTATAGGACACACTTTTTCCCCTCCAAAAATGAAGGGGAAATCTGTGTGCGTCCTATGGCGCGAATACAGGCTTTCGCTGAAGCTTGGAGAGCGAGAGGGGTCGGTGCACACCGACCCCTCTCGCTCTCCAGGCTTCAGGAAGCTATCAGCAAGCCTGGGGGGCCCGCGGGAGTTCCCGCAGGGCTCCCTAGGCTGCGGATAGCAGCCTGCCGCCCGGTGCGCAGGGCGCCCTGAAGCAGAGCGCACCAGGCGGACATCCGCAGCCTGGGGAACCCTGCGGGAGTTCCCGCAGGGCTCCCTAGGCTGCGGATAGCAGCCTGCTGCACAGAGCGCGGGGCGCGCTGAAGCAGAGCACCCCATGCTTCGGGCTGACATCGGCCATCCCCACAAGCTCGGGGGACAGCGGGGAGGCACAGCGGCGCCATCCCGCTGTTCCCCGACCTGGTTTTGGGGGGGAAATAAAGGGGGGGAATTCATTTATTTCCCCCCCCCCAAAAAAAACTAGGTGCGTCCTATGGGACGAAAAATACGGTACATACCTTATTCATGGTTATGGAAAGATCGTTCTGCACCTACTTGTATGTAAAATTCTATATTGTTAAACTCTGTATGCCCTGGATAGTATTTGCACTAAATTCAAATCAGAAGCTTTGAAGCAATCAGTGAAATGAAGCTACATTTCTCTGGATGCATACAAAATTAGTCTTTTTAAAATTCAGTTGCATTATTAGGAATTCATGGTCCAGCTATCTACAAGGGATTATTATTCTCAGCTTGCCAACATACTTATCTGTAACAGATCTGTAGCTCCCACAACACCCTTGAAAGTACTTCATCTGTATGTTGCAGTGACACCTCTGGTCTGTTAAATTCATTTTTAGCAAGGGAGCCTTTAATCTCCATTTGCTTGCATGTGTCGCTATTTATTAACTGCAGAAGAGGCAAAATACAGTTGCTACTTGGTTTTGCAAACGGCATTGTTAGTTTTGTAATAGTCCATCCATTGCTCCAATGTTATTTTCCTAAAGCTGTTTTTAGTTACCCAGACCAAAATTTCATCTGAGGAGCCAGATGATGTGGCTTTTAAGCTGGCTAAATCTAAGTAAATTCCTTGTGTAGCTAAATAGCATCACAGTATTGAAACTTAATATAAATTGATTAGACAGCACATAATTCGCGGCTCTGTTTTCCCTAGCTACTTGCTTTACAGTGTTAAAAGCAGAACCTGTTCCTTACTTTTTACATTTTTGTGACCACAGAGAGGTAGGAAAGAAACAAAATCTTATGCAAAGATATAGGGTGCAAATATTGAATTTAACATATATCGTGCCTGGGTGAGGATTGAACAGGTTTATGCATTACAAGAAAACAGCCTAAAACTAATACTTAGTTTGAACCCAGGAAGGCTGAAACAGGACTACTCCAAATGAGGAACCAGGACTTACCGAGTAGCCATTCCGTGAGGTCATAGCACCCATTCTATCATACTTCTTAAGAATGTTCCCTTATACATGTGATACCCCAGTTTGCCTTATTTTCATCCTGAAAGTTTATTCAGCACATGTTGTTCATGCTTCCATATATTTTTCTGGTGCATAGGCTTGATGCTCTAGTTCTTGGCAACTTCACCACCAATTTCCTGCATCGTTTTGGTCTTGGTTTGTGTTTTATATGCATGCTTCTTTCTGGCAACTGCAGCCAAGCTAGTACAAAATGTATTGCTTTCCTTTTCCATGGACCACATCAGCGAGGCTGAGAGGGAGGTCTTTTCTGGGCAGCCCAGGACCTCCATACTCACTGCTCACGCTTCCGCCTCAGAGAGGTCACTTCGGTGCTGCAGAGATCCTTGGTTCCCAACAATGCAAGAGGGAGGAATTTTGTCATGAGGGAGGAATTGAAGCCAGCTTTCAGCACTTCTCTTGGGATTCTGTCCTTTCCTGGGGCTTTACCACATGCCTGAGAGTTGATGGCGTTCTTCAGCTTATCAAAAGGGGGGGGGGGGACATCCAGCTCTTCCAAGGCAGGCAGACACTGTTGATTGCTGTGTCAAGGACCATGTTTCCCTGCAAGTACAGTTCTTGATAGTGCTCTGCACATTGCTTCATTTGCTTGCTGTTGTCTGTGATTATCCCTCCCAACAAGCTTTTCAGCAATGCAATTTTCCTGACTGTTGATCCTTGGTCCGTCTTGCGAGTGTTGCCAGTGTCAGCAGCAAGTTGAATGCTCTGACACAGCTTTAGCTAGTAGTCATTGACACGTTAGTCTGGCAATCAGTGGGGTATCAGTCCTTACCTTTCTCAGTGTAGCAAGTGTCTTCTTGGGAGTCTAGAGTGTCAACTGCTCAAAGTATCCTTCCTTCACTCATGTCTTCCTCCATGGGGGTCCCTATTTTGAAATCGTAGGTGTTAGATACAAGCCAGCAACTGATGTTTCTGGGGTTTTCTGATGTACGTAAAGGGCCTAATACCCCCCACTAAGTTACCTATTTCTGTGAGTGGCACTCTGATCCAAACAATTAAATCACTGTTTTCTCTATAAAAACATCAATTTCTGAAATATGGCAAAGAAGATCCTTTAAAGTATTGTTTAAAATGACCCTGTTATATACAGGTGGATTGGTCTGTTTTGAGGCTGGGAATCAAAATAAGGCTTATCCACACTCTGCAGTTGAGCTGTAACCATAGATACGGTACAGTGTGTACTGGTGTCGGATGAATGAATATAATCAATCTGCTGCTATAATTTATTAGCTATCTTCTCTGATCAGATAGCTGATTAATGACTAGCAAAAATGTGTGATTGCCTTCATGAGGTGGATGTTTGCTTATGGCAATAAAGATATTTAAAGTTACACAGCATGCACAAGAATTTCTCAGTTGAATCTGTTGAGGCTATATATATGTTGAGAATTGTGGTTCATGCATTCTTTTTAAAAGTGTTTAGGCCTGAGTTATAATCTTGTAATAGTGTTGGTGATATCTGCTGTGTGTTTTTTTTTACTTCTGAAAGTCACCTTGCTATCTTTAGACATATATATTTGAAAGCCAGTTGATGGTGTACTCAAAATACATAATGCTGGTACAGCAAATCTTAGGCCAGGATCCATGCAACCATGATCTGTATTGGGACCTGTGCTTTTCAACTTGCTCATAAATTACGTAGAGCTAGAGGTGAGCAGTAAGGTGGTCAAGTTTGCTGATGACACCAAATTGTTTAGGGTGGTTAAAACAAAAATGCAATGCATAGGGGCTCCGAAAGGATCTCTCTAAACACAGCAAATGAGCATTAAAATGGCAAGTGTAAGTGAATGTAAACAAATGTAAATTAATGCACATTAGGGCAAAATGCTCATTTATACACATGGGGTTTGAACTGGTAGTGAATGGCTTGTATCCAAGCAGCACTAAGGATTTCCACTTGGACAATGGAACGTTCCCCCCTCTCCTCCTCCCGTGGATGTGCCCCTAAATATGAGGGTCTGTAGGGAATGAGTTGCCTTTCACATATTTGGGGCCTAAGTTGTTTAGGGCTTTAAACACTAATGTAAGCACCTTGAATTATGCCTGGAAACAAACTGGCAGCCACTGCAGCTGTTTTAACATGGTATTATATGATTTCTGAATAGAACCCCAGCCAGTAATCTGGCTGTTGAATTTGGACAAGTTGAAGCATTGCAATATTTTAATCTAGGTGCTAACAGAGTATGGAGTACAGTGGCCAAGTCTAAAAGTGGCCAGCCTGAATTGGAAATATGTGCTCCCAGCCACTAAGGCCACCTGATCCTTCAGTGACAACTCCCAAGGTACAGACCTGTTTTTTTCCAGAAAAATGCAGCCCTGTGTGGAACAGGCTATCTTCCCACCTCCTGGAACTTGGAACACATGACACCTCTTGCCTTTCTTCAATTCACCTTTGATTTACACACTTGAACACTAAGCAGCCCTATTCAGAAGTAAAGTTTGTGTGTTTCAACACATTAGCAGGGAGTGGAGCAGAGCCTCACCAACTAGCCCGACTTTCAGTCATGTATGCTGCTTTGACCCACTCCTGGCACCAACATTAGTGGGTGATAATGCCTTTGTGTATACTTCTGAATTGGGCTTCAGAGTGGTGAAGCTGACAGAATCAAGAAGTCATTTTCAGGTAATAAATGGGAACAATCTCCTTGTCCCCTCATGGATGAACATAGGCATCAAGTCTCAACTTGAAGTTGGGATCTTGATCCTCAGCACCTCTATAAATACACTTCATGTATTCATGAAGCCTCCCTCGCTGCAAATGTTTATACCGAACACATAGGCATTCGACAGTGGACAAGTCAGTGTGAGTAAAGTCAGAGGTGGGGCTCGTTGGCGCAGCCCCACTCACACCTTGAATCAATGTATGAGAATTACTTCTGAATGGGACTAGTGTGTCCATAGCAAAAACCGCATTCTCTAAAACTGTAAAATTGAAACACTCCTGTCTTTATTAGCTAGTGGAGCAGCCGACTTTGAGTAGGAACATGAGATAGCATCACCAAGTAGAACTAGTATGATTATAAAGTTGAGGATATGTTCGCCTCAAATGTGAAACATGGGAATCTAAAAAAATGAGAGAGGTGTGCTTTGTTAAGTGAAATTTTAATGTGGAGTCCATCAGTGGTTTATGTGATAGGCTGTGATAGCTGTGTTGCTCTTCTGTTATCTCCTGTTGCTATTGCCTCCTTTGCTGACCACTGAGACTACAAGCTCTTCAGCTTTGGCTGTCTTCCTGTGTAAGAAGTGGTTTATTTCATAAATTTTATGGCATGTTGACATTTACAATACCATCCCATTCATTTTTCCAGTGTACAGTGGTGCCTCGCAAGACGAAAAGAATCCATTCTGTGATTCTCTTCGTCTAGCGGTTCTTTTCGTCTTGTGAAGCAAGCCCATTGAAGGATTAGCGGATTAGCGCTATTAGCGCTATTAGAGGCTTTTAGAGGCTTTTAGCGGCTTATCTGCTCATCGGATCAGCTGATAAGCGGCTTAGCACTATTAGCGGCTTATCTGCTGATCAGATCAGCTGATAAGCGGCTTAGAAAAAGGGGGGAGAAAGGGGGGAAAAAACAACAGCAGGAACTCGCAAGACATTGTCGTCTTGCGAAGCAAGCCCATAGGAGATTCATTTTGCGAAGCACCTCCAAAACGGAAAACTCTTTCGTCTAGCGAGTTTTCCGTCTTGCGAGGCATTCGTCTTGCGGGGCACCACTGTACTGTGTCCAATGGGACTTACTTCCTTGTTTGAGTGCTTAGAATAGCAGCCTTAAGAGCAGCCTTAAGAGAGACAGAATCGTAAATACTGTTAAACTTCCATTTATATAGATAGTGTTTTGTATTCCCAGGCTCTTGCAGACCAATTTGAAGACAAGAAAACATCAATTTGTGAACGTATGAAACTATTCTACAGTTGCCAAGTTCCTCCACATTGGGCTTTCCAGGTACAGAATAACTGGTGCATAATGTTTTAGTTAGAATTCACATTACATTTGATTTTTAAGTATTTCCTTTTTGAAATGTCCCAGCTGAGATATTGCACTGGGGAAATGATTGCTTGTTTTGTTAACATGAAGAATGTTACAGATTTCTCTCCGTTTTAAATATATTTCCCCCAGCTTTTGATTTCTCCTCCAGTATTAAATTGTTTGTTAACAGTCTCTTCTCCCTCCCCAAACAAACATAATGATTTAGCTTAAAGAATAATACTTTCATAAATGTTCAATAAGTCATGATCCAGGAAAAAAATTAAACTGTCTCCCCACCCCTTTTAAACTGTCTTAACATATTATCAGTGGGGACACACATAACCACAAATTTAGAGCTTTAAAATCCAGCTTAATAGTTAAGATACTGTGGTCAAGAGACTTCTTTAAGCTTCTAACTTAGATTTGCAATCTGTTTGTATTTCTCTGACACAGTAGAAACCATTTTAACATTTCCCCCTAGGATTTTCCCCCTTTAAAAAAAATTTTTTTAACCTTCCAGTTCACAAAAAACCAGTGTGGTTTTAATTTCTAGCTTTTCTGGCCAAACCAATATTCCGAGTCCTACTGAGAGGTATATTGGTGATTTATTATTTACAGTGGTTTCAATATTTTTCTAAGTAGCACTGCCCATTTCATACATTTCTCCCATACTTAACCTAAGAACTATTGCATGTAAATCATACATATGTCAGGAATCGTAACTCCTCCAGCCTGGCCTTCTGTAGAATGCAAGGTCACCTGAGGCCACAAGCTGCTTTCCTCTCTTTCACTCCCAGAAACCCGTGTAAAAGGAAATGGGAAGAGACTTGTGATGCATTTGTCATCAGTTCACTCTTAGGGGCTCTTTGGCTGCGTTCCAACATCTCACCCATTATTTTGTTTGTTCTATCTCCCTGAATCCTATCTTGTCAGCCTGCCTGTTTCCTACCTATTTGCTTTTCCTTGATCCTGGTTAAGTCCCCAGTCAACTTTGTTGCTTCTCAGTGTCAGCGGGAGGTAGGTTAAATGAAAGTGGCTGATCTACAAGGCAGTAGGTAACATGCTGATAGAATTCCCAGCAGTCAGTGTTACACCTTAACCCAACTGCATACGGAGAAGCGCCAGTATGACCCAGACTCAAGGCAGAGGGAGTCAACAATGGCCAGCCACAGTCTCAACTAGGAATGGTTGCTGGTCATCTGTGCAGCAACTTGGCTGATAGGGACATTTCTCCATGCAGTTCCATTATCAAAGCACAGTCTAGAAGTGAGGAACCTGTAGCCCTACAGATGTTACTAAACTATGCCTCCCATCATTCCTGACGGTTGGCCATGCTGGCTGCAGCAGATGGGAGTTGTAGCCCACATCTGGTAGCTCCATCATCCCTGACCACTGGTCCTGCTAGCTAGAGATGATGGGTGTTGTAGTCCAAAAACAGCTGGAAACCAAAGTTTGGGAAATGCAGGTCTAGAGAAATACTGTGGAGAGGAGGGAGCTGCTGACTGTGTTTATGATTTAGTTCTTAGTGAATTAAGATTGTAAGACCTATGCCTAACCTCTGTTTATGTTGATTTTAAAAGATTATCAGTGCTAACTCAGTAGATTTTTATGCTTGATTTCTTTAGCTATCGTATATTAAAGACTTGTTTTTTAGAATTCCCATGCCCTTCCAAGTTCAACTTGAAACACTTTAAATTACCGTATTTTTCGCTCTATAACACACACCCGACCATAACACACACGTAGTTTTTAGAGTAGGAAAATCCGTAGGCATGCCACCCGTAGGCATTCTCTCCATAACACGCACAGACATTTCCCCTTACTTTCTAGGAGGAAAAAAGTGAGTGTTATGGTGCAAAAAATACGGTATTTTCCACCTTATATATATTCTGCTAAATGGTTTTCTAGGGGGAAATTCTGGATTTGAATTTTTCAATATTTTCCTTTGCAGCGGCAGCTTGCAAGCTTACTATTTGACCTTGGATGTACCAGTTCAGCTCTGCAGATCTTTGAAAAGCTTGAAATGTGGGAGGATGTAGTTATCTGCTATGAAAGAGCAGGACAGCATGGAAAGGTAGAGTACATCTACTTATTTTCACTGTGTTTGTACATAATGTACCCCAGAGTTGAATACATGCACAAGTACATGTACATCAGCGCCCTGCAGGAAGCAACTTCCTTTCACTGGAACATATGGTAAGGGTCATTATGAGAAGGAAAACTGCTTCCCATAAATTTTTATAAAATTATTCTGAACAGTATTTATGAACTACTACAAAGACTGATGTGATGGACTTGCATGAAAGTTCTTCCCTAGAATCCCAGAATTGAAAAGTACCAGAAGATCATGAAGTGCAACTACTAAGTTGAGCCAAGATCTGTATCACAATGTTCTTGTAAACAGAGAGCAGGAGTGAATGAGTGGGAGGCAATTCCAGATAGCTGAAGCAAATGAGCCAGGTCGGATGATATTTGTCATTGCGAAAACTCATTGTAAAAACTCTACAAAATGACAGAGAGGCAAAGGACTTCCTTCTGGTCTCTCTGATTAGAGGTTTTGGGGTTCCTGACTTTCTTGCCTGTGACCTTCTTTCTCTCATGCTTTCCTCTCCTCTTCCTTCCTCCCATGGTCCCAGGGCTACTGTTAAGATCCTCCCTAGAAATTGAAAGAGTGCTTAGTACCAAAGCCATCCATGTCTTCCCACTTCTGCAAGTATCCCCTTCCCACAGGGTCAAGTCTGGCATACAAAAGGAACTGGCTGAGGCGGCAAGGCTAATTTAACCTCCAACAACACAAGAATTGCCTATGAAAACAACAGAATGAGGTGGCAGAGAACTGAGGTGAAGAACTGAACAGGTTGTTCCATTTCAGACCACCACTGGTAGAGGGTAAAAATAAAAATTTAAAAAAATCCATGCCAATAATAAACTAGCACAAAGGGAGGGAGCTGTATTGCAATATGTCTCCTTCATGTATTCGCTGGCAACTTACATAGAAGAGCATTTTTAAAAATGGCACCCACAAAGGCTAGTTCATTCTTCCACCTCAGAATTCTGCAGCCTCAATCTTGATGTCTACATCAGCCGTTTGTTCATAGAAAAAGACAAATGGGGAAATGCTGAAGGGAAAGAGAGTGGGGAAGATTGGGGATAAGAGTGGAAATGAAGTAGAGGTCTTGCGCCTACAGAAATCTGCAGGGCTGGCGCAGGTTTGAATAGTGCCTTGAAGCAGTCTCCTGGGCAGAAGGCTGAACAAAGTGGGAACTGAAGGGTGCCCTGTTATAGGAACGGGATTGCCTAACGGTTGTGATCTCATTAAGGACAGGACTGGGGTACAAGGCTCATTGCATGGCAAAGAATACCAGTAGTATGATGTCATTAAACATCACAGTATGAATTCCCCACCAAGTTGTGTCTGGGAGGTCACAAAGGATCTCTGACCAATCAGAACTTGCAGCCAGATGAATGAGGTGTGGGGGAAGGAAAAGGCATTTCCCAGGCAATTTAGGAATGATCCACTTACCCCACACTGGAAGATGCTTGCTAAAAGGATACCTTACTGTCATTGCCTTAGGAACTAATTAGTGCTAAATAAGGGCATCTGTCTGCACTAGATGTGACAGAGGGACTAATTAAGCTTGGACATATCATTATGCACAGTGGTTACGGTGAGGAAATTTTCCTGCACATCTACTACTATGGAGAGGTTATTTGGTAGGAATCACTAGAACTTCTCCTGATAGAAATATACTTAGCTTGAACGGCCACAGCTTCCTCTGATTGATTTGCAGTGGTGTTTCACTTGTTGCTCGCAGCAGAGCCAAAACAGACAAACAATTCTGGGATGCATGCAGAGTTCCAATTGAACCAAGCTTTCCTGTAACAAAGTTGTCTCTAATGCAGGAATTCCACAAACCTTGAGTATACACAGTGGCCCGCTAGCTTCTTAAGCACAATGTTTCTCTCACTGCCACTTTCCAACCAGCTAGTCTATACTGTGTTGAGTGGCACTTAGGGCATCTTGGAAACCCACTATGTTGCATTCTTAGTCTCTGGATTTTCTGTATGGGGGCAAAGAAGTCTGGGGAAACAGAACCTTAAAATTTACAGTTACAGGTAGGTAGCCGTGTTGGTCTGTCGTAGTCGAAACAAAATAAAACAAATCCTTCCAGTAGCACCTTAGAGACCAACTAAGTTTGTTATTGGTATGAGCTTTTGTGTGCATGCACACTTCTTCAGATACACACAGAAGCTCATACCAATAACAAACTTAGTTGGTCTCTAAGGTGCTACTGGAAGGATTTGTTTTATTTTGCTTAAAATTTATGTTGATGTTGTTGCATGGATTTTAGCTCATCTCTCTACACACACACACACACACACACACACACACACACACACCACATATGAGGAGGGGCTTGTCTATGAATTTTGGCCCAGAAATAGCAATCCTGCTCTGTAAAACATCACAGAAAAGCGTTTCTTAGTGTGAATTCCAAAAAAATGCATGAGCTTGGAAACCAGACAGGATGTTCTGGGGAAACCATCCAGTGTCTACATTTATTAATTGCCATCTGTATCCACATATTTGCTTCCCTAACAGCTGGATATGTAGACTGACTAGTGTGTATTTTAATTTTTCAGACATTGGGTTTCTCAGACATCTTGTTGGTTCTGTGTCTTGACAAATGTCCAGTATACCCAGCATACTGTGTCTAGTGTTTGCAATTTCTGATGCTCTAGAGAGCTGGTGTGTGTGTGTGTGTGTGTGTGTGTGTGTGTGTGTGTGTGGAGGGTCATTCTTTTATAAGCTAATACAGTGGTACCTCGGGTTACATACGCTTCAGGTTACAGACTCTGCTAACCCAGAAGTATTACCTCGGGTTAAGAACTTTGCTTCAGGAAGAGAACAGAAATTGTGCTTCGGCGGCGCAGCAGCAGCAGGAGGCCCCATTAGCTAAAGTGGTGCTTCAGGTTAAGAACAGTTTCAGGTTAAGAACGGACCTCCGAAACGAATTAAGTACTTAACCCGAGGTACCACTGTAATTACATATTTTCATGAATTTCTTTACATCTTGTGTCACAAAGGCAACAGCAGTTCTTCAACAAAACTATTTAAAAGGAAGTTATACTTGCAGAGACTAGAACATTAGACTCTGTTGTGATTTTCATTTTTCAGAAATACATATTCCACTATCTTCACTTCATCTTCCCCTGCCCATAGATATTTAGTTGCAAAGGTGTAGAGGCTGCAGTTAAACAATAGATTGAAGGATTTTGGATGGAAATCTCTAACAGTGCAATCCTAACCCTATATACTCAGAAATACCCTACCGGATTCAATGGGGCTTACTCCCAGGTAAATGGTATTAGGATTGCAGCCCGAACTTGTGATATAAATAATGTGGAACTTCTCCCATGCTTTGCATACTCTTCTGAGTAAATATCTAAATCTGGTAATTACAAAATGAACAAGTATGTGTCTTGGTGCCAAAGTCTGTTAGGATTCTCATATTGCTCTGGCACAAGCAAGGAGCCCATCAAGAAGAAAAGTTTAGGCCAATATTTTCCATTTGTGTCAAGAGATAAGAAAACAGTATTTGGAGAGTGGATAAGGAAGGCATCTGGATTAAAATATTTCATAATTGGCAATTGCGTAATTTTTGAAAATACATTCAACTAATTCTGCAATAAGACTTTAGAATACTAGAAACAAGGCTTCAAGTTCTGTGTGAAACACAACTGGGAGCTCTTTATCTGTAAGCTTTAAGGGCAATTTAATTTGTGCTTAGAGGGACACGGGTGGCGCTGTGGTCTAAACCACAAAACCTAGGGCTTGCCGATCAGAAGGTCGGTGGTTCGAATCCCCGCAACGGGGTGAGCTCCTGTTGCTTGGTCTCAACTCCTGCCCACCTAGAGTTCAAAACATGTCAAAGTGCAAGTAGATAAGCTGTACGCCGGCTCCCTCGGCCAATAAAGCAAGATGAGCACCGCAACCCCAGAGTCATCCGCGACTGGACCTAATGGTCAGGGGTCCCTTTACCTTTACCTTTAATTTGTGCTTAGTCAGAAGAACTTTTTGAAATGAAGAGCTTCTGTTAAAGTTCATTATTTTCCTTTTAAAAATCAAACAGATAGTTATCACCATTACGTAAAGTTGTGATTCTTCTGTAAATTGTTTTTTCAGTGGTCAGAGTAGTATTTTATTTTGTTTTTTGTTTTTGTTTTATTTATTAGTCACTTCTTTCAAAAAAATGAACTCAAACCAACTTATAAAAACAACTTTCTATAAAAAGCAGCATGTCACTAAGCGGGGGGGGGGGACAAGAGGGAAATATTTGGATATGATCAGTACATGGCCATGGTAGGATTCCAGCATTGTTTCCTTGGAATAATTTGGTGGCCAGGAGATTACAAAAAGTCAGTAATGTATACATAGTAGGCAACTTGCATTTATTACTGATACTGTATGGTAGGGAGAAGGTACTGTATTTTTCGCTCTATAAGACTCACTTTTCCCCTCCTAAAAAGTAAGAGGAAATGTGTGTGCGTCTTATGGAGCGAATTCAGGCTGTGCAGCTATCCCAGAAGCCAGAACAGCAAGAGGGAATGCTGCTTTCGCTGCACAGTGATCCCTCTTGCTGTTCTGGCTTCTGGGATTCAGAATATTTTTTTTTCTTGTTTTCCTCCTCCAAAAACTAAGTGCGTCTTATGGTCTGGTGTGTCTTATAGAGCGAAAAATACGGTACTTTGGGATCTGCTGGTGGACCTCTGGGTGATTTGCAATAGATCAGCAAGGGTTTCTGACTTCCAATGGTTTAATAATAGCAACAGCAAAATTACCTTTTCCAAGTAAATTAGTCTGCTGAAATGAAGAAGGCTAAGCAGGAGTGGGTTTTTGTGTGAGAGGTCTATGAGTTCAGCTCAGATCTGGTAACTGAAAACAATGGTGTCTGGAGCTGCACAGCAACCATCCAGTTAACATTCCTCAAAAGTAGATATTTATGATCAACCGTGGCATGGGTGTTAAAATCTTTTAGGAGCTTTCTCCTAATTGCCTCTCACAAGGAGGCATTAATTACTTCCTGGACTCTGCTTGTCATTCTAGTGCTGCTGAATATTAGAAGACATAAAGGGCAAGGGTTATGCAAATGAGTGATAGCCTCACCCCACCAAGATCTCGTCCACATCACCAGGCCTCCATGAGTGGAACTTGTTAAATAAAACAGGGCAAAACATTGTACTGGACACATCCAAAGACTTAACAGTAGAATTAGTGGCATACGAGTTTAGGCGGATATGAGCAACTCTATCCCCCAAATGCCTAGCAAATAAGTTGCAACAGACTACTGGGACACTTCTTTACATCACTCTGCAGACCAAGCTAGAGAAGACCTTGAATAGTTTGGGGGGAAACTCCAATGGACACCACAGAGTAGATACAATGGTGACAAAGTAGTATTGTCACCTTGAGGTCATCACTACCACAGAGTAGGCTTGAAAATTAGGTCTTGTGTTTGCTTGGCTTAACTCAGTCTTGCACCATCTTTGGCTTGGAGTTGCCAGGGTTTGAAGCTAAGCATATCACTGAACTGTACCCCTCCACTTCAGATAGGAAAAAGAATTCACTACAGATTTAGTCCAGGTTTCCTCAGAGGTACAATTTTGTGAACTAGAATGTTTAATATTACTGAATGGCTGGCCTGCATATCTAGCATACAGTACTAGGCACTACCACTCAGTGACCTGGATTTGAGAGAGTCTTATGCAAGGATGAGGAAAAGGAGCGGGTCGCTGTGCACTTTTCACCTCAGAGATGTTTATTCACACTGTAGACTGTTGCTCCAAAGAGAGGGGGGAAGAAAGAATTGCCTGGATCTTTAACTGCCTCCCCATGGCTGCTCTCTAACTCAAGCTGTTTCTTGTTCCTTTAGAAAAGTTATTGTGCAGCCTTAATAATTCTCGACAAGCAGGTTTTGCAGCAATCATGCCATTTTCACCTTTGATTTGATTCAGTCTTGTATTTTTCTTGCAAAACGTAACAAGTCCTCCCCCCCCCCATGTGCATTGCTCTTGGTTGCAAAATATGTTTCAGAATGGACACAGTTCTGAAACCAACTCCCTAATGACAACAAATATTGCTTGAATTCAGTAGAACTTATAGGGAAGCAGGATATAGACCCAGGTGCCAAATTGTATAGCAGAGGTTTTCAACCTTTTTGAGTCCACTGCTCCCTTCAACATCTACATTCTTTCTGTGGCGCCCCTGTGGGGCTCAGGAGCCCAAATGTGTCACCCCTTGCCTGCAGAGCTGGCAAGCCCTCACCCCTTTTCAAACACCCTCCTTTGTGGAGTGTCCCCTCAGCCTCCTCTCCCCTCTTCTTGGGAGGCCTCTGGGAAGCCACCACCACCCTCCGCCCCAAAGAGAGCTGCCTCCCAGAGGCGCCATTTGCCTGTGGAGCTTATAGCCAGGGCTGCTGCACTAAATGGCTGTGCAAACCTTGGGGAGGCAGTCACAAGAGGGCATCAGAGGAGGAAGGAAAGGGAAGAGGGACAGAGGCCAGTGTTGCCCGCAGCACCCCTGACCATCATTCAAGGCACCCCAGGGTGCCATCGCACATTGGTTGACAACCCCTCTTGTATAGCATTATGGATCAGAGGCGTGAGGGGTGGTCAGTGCCTTGGGGAACCCACTGAAGTCAGCCTGCCCAGGGGCCCTCAAAATCGGAAGCCAGTACTGCTAAAGAGTATTGTGCATGCTGACATTTCTTGTAGAAAATGAAAACAAAACATGCACCTGTCCAGTATAATTACAGCCATTTCTGGGCTTCTGAAAGACTACTTTCTACCTCACACATCTGGCAGCTAACCAAGTGATCCTCTCTCTGAAAGCGGTGTTAAAAATGGTGCTTTCTTTCCATAGGCAGAAGAAATTTTGAGGCGGGAGATAGAGAAGAAAGAAACACCGAGTTTATATTGCTTGCTTGGGGATGTCCTTAAAGACCATTCTTACTATGACAAAGCTTGGGAATTGTCAAAGCACCGCAGTGCCCGGGCTCAGCGCTCCAAAGGCCTTCTCCACCTTCGCAACAGGAACTTCAAGGAATGTATAGAGTGCTTTGAGCAATCCGTGAAGATCAACCCCATGCAGGTAAGACAATAAGAACTTTTTACAATATAGTTGTGTGCTGGCTTCTGAAGAATTACACAACTTTTAGAAGACATCTGAAGGCAGCCCTCTTCTCAACGCTTTGTTTTTAGATATGCTGTAAGGCGCCCAGTGTGGCTGGGGAAACCCAACCAGATGGCGGGGTAATAATAATAATAATAATAATAATAATAATAATAATAATAATAATAATGGTGTGTGTCTTAAGTGTCACATCTCCTGCCATATATATCCTTTTAAAGTCCTAAAAGCCTTAGGACATGGTTACCTAAAAGACTTCCTTCTCCAATATGTACTTACCTAAACCTTAAAATCCTCTTCAGATACCCTGTTCTAGTTGGGCCCACCAAATGAAGTGAGGTGGGCATCCACCAGGGATAGGACCTTTTCAGTAGTAGCACCCTGGATATGGAATAGCCTTCCCAGGGAGGATTGTCTGTCACCGTATTTGTGGCTTTCTTTAGATGACTTTGGTAACCTGACACTCTGTTTTTAATGCTCTGTTGTGTTTGAATAAGTTTTTTCCCTTATCTATCTATCTATCTATCTATTTAACAAAATTTATATATCACTTGAATTGTCAGAACACCTTTAAGTGGCTTACAAAAATATAAAATAAAACATTAAAATTGTCAATTAAAAGCAATTAAAAACAGGTATTTAAAATTTTCAGAAGCTTATTAAAATCACCAGTAGCTAAAAAGATTAATGATTCTATGGTTTGATTTGTATTTTGGTTATTTTGGACATCTTTATTTAAACCACCCACAGAACTTCATGGCAGAAGTCATAAAATATAGTTTGCTGGAGCAAAGCAAACCGCAGTCTCTGGTCTGGATGTAATGCTGAGCTATGGATCCTGATTTGTTTCCTCCACATGCTAGTGGGGAGGAGACAGCCAGCCCAGCTTGGCAATTCATAGTAAACCATTAACTGTGGTTTACTGTGACGTGTGAGCTGGGCCCGTTATGTAAGGTGATTCATTCAAAGCTACGTAAAGAGCAGTTGGTAACTAATAAAAATATTTTCCATCACTTTGAAGAAGTAGTGGTCTAATCATGAATTTATTTTTTTCAAGTACAGTATAGGCAAAACGTTTCATTCAGATATTCTCATTTGTGCAGCTGCCACCACCTAGTTTTCAGAGATCCCTGTCCCGTTGCATTGCAGCTTCCCATACCCACATCAGAGGCCTTCCCTGTTACTGGGATATCTCAGTCGGTAGAGCGTGAGACTCTTAATCTCAGGGTCATGGGTATGAGCCACATATTTGACAAAAGATTCCTGCATTACAGGGGGTTGGAGTAGATGACCCTTGTGGGTCCTTCTATCTCTATGATTCAGTCCTCTGGGAGAGGCTTCTTAGGCAGCTATATTAGGAAGGACTGGGTAGGAAATCCGTGCTGTGCAAACAGCCTTACATAATATTTTCATGCAACCCATGTTTGCATGTTTCTTCTGTTGGGGAAAGCGCTATTATGATGCATTGAAGGTCAGCAACTGAAAATTTGAGTTTGAAAATCTACTTACCGTATTTTTCGTTCTATAGGACGCACATTTCCCCCTCCAAAAATTAAGGGGAAATGTGTGTGCGTCCTATAGAGTGAATGCAGGCTGCGCCGCTAAGCCCAAAGCCAGAACAGGAAGACGGAGCACTCCGGAGGGCTCTGTCTCGCTGCTCTAGCTTGGGGACGGCTGCGCGCAAACCTCTGCAGGGCAGCGGGGTGCCTTCACCCTGCTGTCCTGCAGAAGCTAGCAAGGCTGTTCCCAAGCCAGAACAGCGAGACGGACGGCTCTGTCTCGCTGCTCTAGCTTGGGGACGGCTGCGCGCAAACCTCTCCAGGGCAGCAGGGTGCTGCGCTCCAAAGGCTTCAGGGATCTTTGAAGCAGCGCTTCCCCCCACCGCCAGCCCCACAAGCTCTGGTGAATGTACCTTGAACGCACCTTGTTTTAGAGGGGGAGAACAAGAGAGAGAAAAATTCCCTGTTCTCCCCCTCCTATGGTCCGGTGCGTCCTATGGTCCGGTGCGTCCTATGGAGCGAAAAATACGGTAATTAGACCCTAAACTAAAGGTTGAGGTGAAAAGGAGTGGCTGGGTTAAATGAGACGTCTATCATCATCACATTTGGGCCAATTCACTGCAAGTAGGCCGCTATCAAGTATTATGTTGCTGCTGTTTTGATGTTTGACTGCGCATTTGTTGCATTTTAAAGTGACTTTTTTGTATTAATGCACCATTCACTGCTATGGGTCACTCTTTGATCAAAAAGTGGTATATAAATAAGCCATAGTATAAAACAATTAATATTTCCACTTCCTTTGGGCATTTGTAATAAATGTGCTTAGTCTAGGCTCCATCATTATTTATTACATCCATTCATCATTTATTTTACATGAAAATGTGTCAAAGTGACTTAACAAAGTAATAATAGAAACAACAAGATCTATTAAAACCAAACACAAGAACAAGAATAAAACCACAAACTGCCTTTGTAAGGCTCTTTTTTTTTTAACGTGAGATGCATGTGCCAACATTTGCTTTGTTCTTGAGTGTAGTTCCAAAGTTAACACTTCAATCAAAGCAGCAGTTTCAAAAGCAGAATTAATTCTGACCTTTTTTCACACATCTGCACGTTGTAAGCTTGAATTCCTTCGCTTACATGATAAAGAGTTATTTGAAGAACTACTGACATGAACCCATATAAGAGGTGTGATTCTAGTTTGTGTTAGCAAACTGCTTAGGCAGTGGAGAAGCAATATACTCTTGAACCATACATAGAATATGGTATCTTAAACATGAAATCCAAATAGAAATTCATAGTGTCTGTACCCATGTGGCAAGTAGTGGCCACAAGGATGCAAGGCATACCAAAACCAATCAAGAGATTGACAAAACGAGGCTACTAATTAGTACTTATTCTCTGCAATCAGTAGTGCAAATATATAAGCCACTTTTTTTGGGGGGGGGCGTTTAAAGTAGGAAGGTAGGAAGCTTGTTCCAGGTGAAAATTTCCCTTGAAATGTTTCTCATGCTGTATTCCCTCTTGTTTGCAACTGCGGTTCAGGGAAATAGTTTGCTACCGGAAACATCCCCCTGCATTTAGTGATTATTCAGAGCCTCAGGGTTTGGGGGATTTTTTTTTTGCAGTTGTGAGTGATTTGCCAGATCCCATTCCAACCAACATAATTGCCTACGGAAGTCATGGTTTCTCTCACTCCAGCTTTTCTTTGCAATTATTTCACTGTTGGGCCCTCTAAAGGCCTCCATCTCCTACAAAGATGACTTAAACATACTTCCTGCAATTCAGTGGCAATACCCTTTCTTCCTCGGAAAAATGTGTCTCTATAGAATCATTCCAATGCTGCCTCTAATTAGACAGAGGCACACACACACACACACACACACACACAGGCCTCCCTTTGGCAGGAAAAACCCCCAATACTGCTTTATCTGGACTTTCAAATTTTAACGGCCTAAGATTACTCTATTCTGTATTTCATCATTGATACCGTTGAAAAATAGCTCTCTTCTGACCTATGCAAAGATGCAGCCTAGCATATGGTGCTGTGGGGCCAGCTTACGAGTGGCACTGTTTTAGAGAGAAGCTCTCTGCAGTTGGGGGGTATCTGAACCTTTAAACTCATTTCCCGGTTAAGATTTCATGGGAAACTGAGAGAGGCTGCTGCAGGAGGGGAAGAGGGACTAGGAGCTTGTCACCCAGCACACAAAATTTGGTTTGTTGGACCAGGTCAGCTGTGTCAGAAAGAGACCCTTTTGAGAGCAGAATGTGAGTTTTAGTAATTATTTCCCCTCAGGGACACCTGCTCTTCTTTTAAAAATCAATTTAATATGGTTTTATTATCTCTATGTGGCAAAGTATTAATAACGAAACAATGAAGGGGATTATGGTGGGCTGGCAGTGGCAAAATGCTATTTCCGCACAATGAATTTTACATAAATATGTCATTTACAAGATTTTTGTTGGAACCTATTCTTGGTTAGTTTTGCCACTACATTCTGTTCCTTCAGTTTCCACAACAATCACATTTGCAAGAAGAATGTATTATACAAACTGGTGTCTCTGTGGCTATTTGCATCATCACAGCTGCATCCCCTTATTGCCCTTTCTGATGGTGGCATCACAGCCAAGAAGTGGCTGCTGTATCTTTTGTTGAGTGTCCAACCTGCAGATTGACTCTTGAAGCTCCATCAGACCTATGGCTTTAGTTAGATAACATACCTTGGGGTAACTCCAATAAAAGTGGCCTTTTGCACAAGAAAACAGAACCAGTTTTCCAGGCAAACACTGCAATTGTTGTTTTGTTTTTGTATGCTCCCTCTTGCTGACCTTTCAGTTAGGTGTGTGGTTTTCCTTGGGCTGTGCCTACTTAGCTTTGGAAGATTATGAAGGTGCTGCCAGAGCATTTCAGCGCTGTGTGATATTGGAACCTGACGTAAGTACAATAAGTTTAAGGTAACATTGGTGTTGCTTTGATTCTGTTTAACAGTATTTTTTTAAATCACTTTTCTGGGCAAGCCCATCCAATGTGAGTTGAATAATAAATAGACTGATCAATAAACAAGCCAGTAAAAACAAAATAAAGCTATATAATCTAGCCTGTAAAACAATATCACACCTGGAAGGCTAATATAAAAATATACATTTTCAGTGCCTTCTGAAACCCATGCAGCATGTTTACCCTAATACAGATCTGAAGGGAAAGAATTGCAAAGCCATGGAGCCACCACAGAAAAAGACCATTCCCTTTCGGCTTTCTGTCATGGGAGGAGGATACTTAAGGAAGGAGTTAGTGCTGTTAGAGTGTGGGCTAGCAGTCCAACAAATTGCTTTAACCCAGGAAAGCATTTGATTAAAAATATATTGGTTATCATTGTCAAGCTTTCGTAGACTTTTAAGCTTGTTTATTTAAAAATATTTTTATCTATGAGACGGCAACTACAACAATCCATTGCTGAGTTGGGTGTAGCTGCCACAACATGCAGGGATTGTCAGAGCAACACAGAGCCCTGTTTCATTCCTCCTCTTCTCTTCCCCTAACTGTAACCGTAGTTTAGTGTTACAAGAACAAGACAAAGCAAGCCTCTGCTCAATTCTTCCCACCCACCCACCCAGTGCAGCTGCGAAGAGGAGTTCCAAAGTCTTTCCTTGTGTTTTAGATTAACTATAGCTGGCCATGTTGTCTGAACCTGCCGGGCTGTGATTCATTTTAACTATGTCTTGTTGAAATGAGACAACGGCAAACCAAAGTTTAAGAAGCTGGCTTGTTTCTGCATCACATAGTTGAGATCGCCCACAGTTTGTGGTGAATGCTACTTCCAAATACTAGTTGCTGTAAACTACAAGAGGGGAGTGCGCTCTTGGTCCCCTGTTCTGCTTGCTGGTTTCTCACAGGCACCTAAGAACAGGATGCTGGACTGGATGGGCCATTGACATGATCCAACAGGTTATTCTTATGTTCTCATGGATCAGGTGTAACACTAAACTGGTTAATCTAAAATAGAAGTGAAGGTTTGCAGCCTCCTCACAGCTGGTGGGTTGGTGGAGGGAGGACACAAAACCCGTGGCTTGCTGTGGTTTATCCTCATTAATGTTAAACTGGGCAAAATCAGTAATTAACATTGGAGCACTGCCCCAAACGAAATTATAATCATTCTCAGTCTGAGAAAGTGTGTCAGGTCTAGGGCTGGGCGATATCAGCTTTTCAACATTACGGTGTTGGGATAAGTCCCACGATTGGAATGTAATAATGGGGGGATACAATCTATTTCAGAGAAACAGACCAGACAAGAAAGGAGGAGGAGTGGCGTTATATGTCAGGGATGTGTATACCTGTGAAGAGATCCAAGATTTAGATCCTCAAAGCCAAAGTGAGAGCATTTGGGTCAAAATTAAGGGAGAGAAGAATAACAGAGACCTCATTGTGGGAGTTTACTATAGATCCCCAAGCCAAACGGAGGACATAGATGATGCCTTCCTGGAACAGATGGCCAAGCATGCAAAAGGAAGGGAGATAGTAGTAATGGGGGACTTCAATTACCCGGATATTTGTTGGACGTCAAACTCAGCCAAGAGCATAAGGTCAAACAGATTCCTCACTGGCCTTGCAGACAACTTCATTGTCCAGAAAGTGGGAGAAGCAACAAGAGGAACAGCCATTTTAGATCTGGTCCTAACCAATGTTGATGACCTGGTTAGTGGGGTAGAAGTGGAAGGATCATTAGGCGCGAGTGATCATGCTCTTCTGAAGTTTACTATACAGCGGAAAGGAGCAGCCAAGCATACTAGGACTCAATTTCTTGACTTTAAGAAAGCCGACTTCATAAAACTTAGGGAAGTGCTGGGTGAGATCCCATGGACAACAATACTAAAAGGAAAGGGAGTTCATGATGGCTGGGAGTTTGTTAAGAGGGAGATACTAAAAGCACAACGTCAGGCAATACCAATGAGACGGAAACATGGAAGGTGCCTAAAGAAGCCAGGGTGGCTATCTAAAGAACTTTTAACTGAATTAAGATTAAAAAAGGATGTGTACAAAAAATGGAAAAGGGGGGAAACCACCAAAGAGGAATTCAAACAAATAGCCAGCACGTGTAGACACAAAGTCAGAAAAGCTAAAGCACAGAATGAACTCAGGCTTGCTAGAGAGGTTAAAAGCAACAAAAAAGGCTTTTATGGGTATGTTCGTAGCAAAAGGAAGAACAAAGAAACAATGGGGTCACTCAGAGGAGAAGATGGTGAAATGCAAACAGGGGACACAAAAGGGCTGAACTACTCAATGCCTTCTTTGCCTCAGTCTTCTCCGATAAAGAAAACAATGCCCGACCTGAAGAATTTGGAGCAAATGATTCAGCAAAGGAAACACAGCCCAGAATAACTAAGGAGATAGTACAAGAATATTTGGCTAGTTTAGATGTATTCAAGTCTCCAGGGCCAGATGAACTGCATCCAAGAGTATTAAAAGAACTGGCAGATGTGATCTCAGAACCACTGGCAGTCATCTTTGAGAATTCCTGGAGAACAGGCGAAGTCCCGGCAGACTGGAGGAGGGCAAATGTTGTCCCTATTTTCAAAAAGGGGAAAAGAGAGGACCCAAATAATTACCGCCCAGTCAGTCTGACATCAATAGCAGGGAAGATTCTGGAGCAGATCATTAAGCAAACAGTCTGTGAGCACCTAGAAAGGAATGCTGTGATCACCAATAGTCAGCATGGATTTCTGAAAAATAAGTCATGTCAGACTAATCTGATCTCGTTTTTTGACAGAATTACAAGCCTGGTAGATGAAGGGAACGCAGTGGATGTAGCCTACCTTGATTTCAGCAAGGCATTTGACAAGGTGCCCCATGATATTCTTGTAAAGAAGCTGGTAAAATGCGGTCTTGACTATGCTACCACTCAGTGGATTTGTAACTGGCTGACTGACCGAACCCAAAGGGTGCTCATCAATGGTTCCTCTTCATCCTGGAGAAGAGTGACTAGTGGGGTGCCACAGGGTTCTGTCTTGGGCCCGGTCTTATTCAACATCTTTATCAATGACTTGGATGATGGACTCAAGGGCATCCTGATCAAATTTGCAGATGACACCAAACTGGGAGGGGTGGCTAACACCCCAGAGGACAGGATCACACTTCAAAACGACCTTGACAGATTAGAGAACTGGGCAAAAACAAACAAGATGAATTTTAACAGGGAGAAATGTAAAGTATTGCACTTGGGCAAAAAAAATGAGAGGCACAAATACAAGATGGGTGACACCTGGCTTGAGAGCAGTACATGTGAAAAGGATCTAGGAGTCTTGGTTGACCACAAA
Source organism: Podarcis vaucheri (assembly GCF_965113315.1). Taxonomy (NCBI): domain Eukaryota; kingdom Metazoa; phylum Chordata; class Lepidosauria; order Squamata; family Lacertidae; genus Podarcis; species Podarcis vaucheri. The sequence continues at coordinate 41,866,443 of NC_138761.1, read as the reverse complement.
CTTGACATGAGCCAACAGTGTGACGCGGCAGCTAAAAAAGCCAATGCAATTCTGGGCTGCATCAATAGGAGTATAGCATCTAGATCAAGGGAAGTAATAGTGCCACTGTATTCTGCTCTGGTCAGACCACACCTGGAGTACTGTGTCCAGTTCTGGGCACCACAATTCAAGAAGGACACTGACAAACTGGAACGTGTCCAGAGGAGGGCAACCAAAATGGTCAAAGGCCTGGAAACGATGCCTTATGAGGAACGGCTAAGGGAGCTGGGCATGTTTAGCCTGGAGAAGAGGAGGTTAAGGGGTGATATGATAGCCATGTTCAAATATATAAAAGGATGTCACATGGAGGAGGGAGAAAGGTTGTTTTCTGCTGCTCCGGAGAAGCGGACACGGAGCAATGGATCCAAACTACAAGAAAGAAGATTCCACCTAAACATTAGGAAGAACTTCCTGACAGTGAGAGCTGTTCGACAGTGGAATTTGCTGCCAAGGAGTGTGGTGGAGTCTCCTACTTTGGAGGTCTTTAAGCAGAGGCTTGACAACCATATGTCAGGAGTGCTCTGATGGTGTTTCCTGCTTGGCAGGGGGTTGGACTCGATGGCCCTTGTGGTCTCTTCCAACTCTATGATTCTATGATTCTATGATTCTATGTGTATCGCCAGCTAAACATCGCAGTTTAGCGATATACTGCAATGTTGAAAAAACAAGCTGCATTGGCCTCTGCCCATGAGACACTGGGTGAAACTGCTCCAGCTCTCACCTCAAGAGCTGAGGCGGTTTCACCCAGGCTCGCAGGCTAGGACAATGCAGCTTGTTTGCATCACTCACCAGGGGGAAGGGAACACTCCCCCCCCACCCCCAGTGGAGCACCAGGGCTCCTTTAACTGCTTGCAGCGAGGAGGGGCAACACTCCTCAGTCGAACAGTTTAAAGATGCAGAGAGAGGAACAAGCTGTATCAGCGAGGCGCTTTTTTCTCCCTCTCCATCGTATGAGGGCAGAGTGGGATGGCAATTTCACTCAGCGATATATCTGTCCCTCTGCCAGCAGCACCCACTGGAGGAAGGAACTATTGACTTCTTCCATCAGACGCTGCTAGTGAAGGGACTCAGGAAATGTAGCAGTTTTGTCAGCGATATACCACTGAGTGAAACCGACATCACAGTCTGCTCCTCATACCAGTCCTGGGTGATGCATTGATATATCGCCCAGGCCTAGTCAGGTCTGTGCTCTTCTAATATGTCCCAAATTCTCAGACTATTTTTAAGGTTATTGTTCAATGTCCTGTCAAAATAATACTGCCTGGTATGCCACTGTTTCTACTGTTACACTAGTTTTATACTGCAACAACCTAAAAAAAAATTCTTAGATATGGGCACTATCCTAAAACTTGCCATACTCCTAATGGCTATGAATCAAGCAAAGGTAATCCCTTGAGTGGCATATGCTTTAAAATTCTCTCAAAATCAGCCTATTGATTGGTGCTATAATTTAACAGTCAAATTTATGAATGTCAAATATGTTGAGACACAAATCAGTGTTTTCCAATAAAAACACAAATTTAATGTGCTCAGTGTTTAAATAGGTATCATTAAACTCCTGTATGTTTGCTCTCTCCTTCATGAATTTGTTTTCCCCACAGAACGCCGAGGCTTGGAACAATTTATCAACTGCATATATCAGATTAAAACAGAAGTAAGTACATCAAAGGGATTAGTAACTGCTGCTTCCAAAGTAAACAGTGCTGGTTTCCTCCCTCTCCAGCTTTCCCCCCAATTCCTCCCAGCTCCTGGGCATGCTTCCCTCGTGATCCACTTTATGATCACCTCTAGGACAAGCCTCCCACCACGAGGAGCATTAGAAAGGTAGAGATATCATTGAAAAGCCTTTGAAAAGGAAAAGCAACTGTTTAGATTCCTCCCCAAACTGGGTGTCGCAATATAGAATTTATTGCACAGGATACTGTTAATTACAAGTGCTGTACTGACCTCATCGTGCAAGGGAGGCCCTGCTCTGCATCCTGACCCTTTACACAAAAGAGCCCTGCGGAATCAAATGCCCACGCTTTTCTGTATTGTGGACCCCCACTCTACAGAGTGCTGTATCTATGGGGTGCATATCCCCTCCCACTGACCCACCTGGCTTTTCCAAAATGCGTTTCAGTATTCTTAATAACTGTAATGTCATTAACTGTGGAATTTTTAGCCGGCTGTTTTTATTACTTGTTAGTTGCAGGGTTTATTGTGAATTCTGCTTTTGGCCAGTTTCAGGTGGTGTGCAAATGGCAGAGAATGGGGCATATAAATATTTATGTACATAACTGCATTCTTACTTTTTAAAAAAAGCAAGCTGGCATCTAAATCTGATTTCAGTCCCTTTGGAAAAAATATCTAGCTAAGGATGCCTATTGTAGTCACATAATCAAGGGGGAAGTTGGCAGTTTTAGCACTAGCCTCATGGTAGCAGATGGTATCAACCTGCATAATAAGCCACTTGTTTTCTGCTCCCTAGAAGAAGCCATTAATAAATCTTGTGAAGGGACCCGATTTCTTAGTTCTGTATGCTTGCTCAGTTTATGTAATGATGTCTGGAGTAGATACCTTTTCGATAATGCAGTTCTTTCAGAAGTTCGGTATCATAAGTAAGTTGTCAAGATAATTTTTTGGTTGCTCAGGCTGTGTCCCATTAATCATCTACCAAAAAGAATGCAACTTAAAAAGGCAAGGGAGAAAAATGAGAATTAAAAAAAATAATTCTTGATTCCTCTCTCTCTCTCCCCCACCCCCAACCCCCTTGCATCACTGTGAACAATTTATCTGCTTTCTGGAAGCAAACTGAAAATGAGAAAATGAACAGGGAGTTCACAAAGTTGTGGACACAGGAAACAAATTGCCAAGAAAGTGCATTGAACCAAAAGCCATAAATAAGTTCAAGAGGCCCTTAGACATATTTATGGAACATACAGACTGAAAGATGCAGTTGCTACGGAGACTGCAAGGAACAAAAAAAAAAAGATGTAAAGAGATACAAATGTTTGTTCAAGTGTCCTTTTCAGACAAATGTCCTTTTCAGCAACTTTCAGAGTATGTAGAAGTATCCCCGAGAAACTTTATAGCCAATTACCTAAATGAAGAAAATCAGACTAGAACATTTATCAGACTAGAACTTCTAAATCTCTCTGTGGAGGCTACATAGGTTTCTAAGGTGGCTAATTTTTAAGTCAGCAAGTAAATTTTTTTTTATCCAGAGAGTGATTAATCTGATCCCTTTGTTCTCCCTTCACATGCCATGGTGCAATTTCTGGACTCTTTATGTACCTGTATTGTTCCCTTAACTGGAATGACATCCCCATCTTGTGTCTCTTATCTCTTCTTATAAATTAGCTCACAGAGCAAGAGCTGTGGTGAAATTTCACCTGGCAGAGATTTGCACAAAAAATGGTGTTCCATATTTAGCACTTGATCAGTTTCTGTCATTGAAAGCTACTATTCAATTTCTCATTCGCAAAACAAAATCAAGATGACTTACCATTTAATCAAGACTTACAAAATACAGTGTAAGAAGTAAGAGGGGAACTGTCTATGCCAGGGGTAGGCAACCTAAGGCCCGGGGGCCGGGGCCGGCCCAATCGCCTTCTCAGTCCAGCCTGCGGACAGTCCAGGAATCAGCGTGTTTTTACACAAGTAGAATGTGTCCTTTTATTTAAAATGCATCTCTGGGTTGTTTGTGGGGCATAGGAATTAGTTCATTTTTTCCCCTTCAAAATATAGGCCGGCCCACCACATGGTCTGAGCCCACAGTCTGAGCCCATGGTTGACCAGCCCACGGCTGAAAAAGGTTGTTGACCCCTGGTCTATGCCAATGGGATTAAAATAACATGTAAAAAAATTAACATTCTAACAACGCGATTAAGAATAGTAGGTGGCAAATAGCAAATCTGTGAGTACTATAGTTTAACAATGTCAAAACCTTTTGTTTTTCATCCTGGCTGAGAAAAGCACACATATTCATCTTTAAACAAGCAGCATTCTCTGCTTGTTTATCTGCTTTAGCCTATTTGTAAAGGAGAAGTGTAGTAATCTTCCATAAATACTAGACTAGCAGATATTTCACGGAAAAATAACAAAATGGATTGTCTTATACGTGTATGGTTTCCCCCCTGGTATAATAGATTTCAAGGTGGGGGGAATACAGCAAAATAATTGTTGGAAAGCGATTTTTACTACATTCAAATGCTGTCACTGGAAAATCTAGAACCCCCTTCACATATAGCCCAGCATTGTGAGAGTTGTTTCCCTGTGGAGCAGTCTCTCTCCTGCAATGTCGTGCCCTGAATGCAAATGATACAATAATGTGGATTGTTCCTTTGCAATTGGCAGCCTCTTTTGCAGACAGGTGCTGCACTCAGCTGTATGGGATCACACAACAGGGAAGCATCTCTCATGTCACTGTGATTATGTGTGATGGGGAGCCCTGCCAACAGATAACAGCAATAAAGGTTATGGCATGAAGCATGCTGGTATAAAGGGAAGGGAATCATCCATCTCATGTCAAATCAGCAAAGCAACTCTTAAGATTGTGGTCTTCTTTGTAGATACAATTTTTAAAATGATAAACCTTCTGAAGAAGTGAATAAGGGCGGGGCGAGGAGGCAGGAATTGAATGGCAAAGCATAAATCCTTGTGTGTTTTAACTTATTTAATTTTGAACCAGAATTAAAGCATTCCGGACCCTTCAGGAAGCTCTCAAGTGTAATTATGAGCACTGGCAGATTTGGGAAAATTACATTCTCACCAGTACAGACGTTGGAGAGTTTTCAGAAGCTATTAAAGCTTATCACAGGCTTATGGACTTACAAGAAAAGTATAAAGATGTCCAGGTGGGTTGTGTCTCTTTTTATTCAAGTGTCCAGTTTTAATGATTTCAAACATGGTTCATGAAAACAGGTCATACTCAGGACAGCGATTAAAGAGCCTCCCATCTTATAGCGAAGTTGTAGGGTACCTCTGTTTCTTCTATAAAAATGTCAAGCCAAATCAAGACTTAAACGGAAGTTGCACATTCAGTCCATCCCTGACCATGATGGCATTCAGTGAGAATGCCTTCTACTATGAGCCCAGCAGCTGTTGCAATCCTTTGCAGTAGAACAGGGGTAGAAGAAGAAGAGGAGTTTGGATTTGATATCCTGCTTTATCACTACCCTAAGGAGTCTCAAAGTGGCTAACAATCTCCTTTCCCTTCTTCCCCCACAACAAACACTCTGTGAGGTAAGTGAGGCTGAGAGACTTCAGAGAAGGTTGACTAGCTCAAGGTCACCCAGCAGCTGCATGTGGAGGAGCGGAGACGCGAACCCCGTTCACCAGATTACGAGTCTACCGCTCTTTTTTTTATAATTTTTATTAATTTTCCAAACATATAATAAAACAAATAACAAAACAAACCCTACAAGACATACAAACAAATAAACATGTATAATTTCTTAAACTTATTTTCAAAACCTTCTTTCCCGGACTTCCCCATACCTCCCTTTTTCTGCATCCTTATGTTAACCCTTTCTCAGCAACCCTTTGTTCAGTTAATTCGCTCATTTTCCTTATACATTCTTTAGGATTATGATTTAGAGCTGCAATTCTCTATTTCTTATAACCATAACATCTCAAGCATCATCAATTTTACAACAGTCTTTGAGATATTTTTTAAATTTCTTCCAGTCTTCTTCCACCGTCTCTCTTCCCTGGTCGCGGACTCTGCCGGTCATTTCTGCCATTCCCATATACTCGATCACCTTCGCTTGCCATTCTTCCAGAGTAGGTAGCTGCTGCATCTTCCAATACTTTGCCAGAAGAATTCTTGCCGCTGTGGTAGCATACATAAAAAATGTTTTGTCCTTTCTTGGCACCAATTGGCCTACCATACCCAGAAGAAAGGCCTCTGGCTTTTTCAGAAATGTCCATTTAAGGACCTTTTTAATTTCATTATAGATCATTTCCCAGTAGGCCTTTACCTTCGGGCAGGTCCACCAAAGGTGATAGAAGGTACCTTCCGTCTCATTACATTTCCAACATTTATTACTGGGCAGATGGTAAATTTTTGCAAGTTTGACTGGGGTCATGTACCACCTGTAGATCATTTTCATTATATTCTCTCTTAATACATTACAAGCTGTAAACTTAATACCTGTATTCCATAACTGTTCCCAGTCGTCAAACATTATGTCATGACCTATGTCTTGTGCCCATTTAATCATGGCTGGTTTTACTACTTGATCTTGTGTATTCCACTTCAGCAGCAAATTGTACATTCTCGACAGGTTCTTAGTATTGGGTTCTAACAGTTCTGTTTCTAATTTCGACCTCTCCATCTGGAAACCTATTTTCCTGTCCTGTTTAAATACCTCATTTATCTGACGGTAATGCAACCAATCTCGCACCTTAGACTTTAATTTGTCAAAACTCTGCAATTTAACTCTTTCACCATCTTGTTCTAAAATTTCAGAATATTTTGGCCACTTGGACTCCATATTTAGTTTTTTTACCTCTTTAGCCTCCATTGGTGATAACCACCTAGGGGTTTTACTTTCCAGCAAATCTTTGTATCTTATCCAAACATTGTACAGTGCTTTCCTCACAATATGGTTTTTAAAGCCTTTATGCAATTTTACCTTGTCATACCATATGTATGCATGCCAGCCAAATCTATTATCATACCCTTCCAGATCCAAAATGTCTGTATTCTCAAGAAGTAGCCATTGTTTCAGCCAGCAAAAAGCTGCCGATTCATAATAAAGTCTCAAAACCCCCTCTATCTTTTGCATCAGTTAAAATCTTAAAGTTTATTCTGGGCTTTTTGCCCTGCCAGACAAATTTTGATATGTCTTTTTGCCACCTCTTGAAGCAGTCCATCTTATCCAAGATCTGGAGTGTCTGGAATAAAAACAACATCCTAGGCAATACATTCATCTTGATGACAGCAATTCGGCCTAACAAGGAAAGTTTCAATCTTGACCATATTTCTAGATCTTTCTTCACCTCTGTCCAACATTTATCATAATTGTCTTTAAATAGGTTTACATTTTTAGAAGTCAAGTTCACACCCAGATATTTCACCTTTTTTGTTATTGTTAAACCTGTTTCCTTCTGAAACTTGTCTTTTTCTGCCATTGTTAGATTTTTCTCTAACACTTTAGTTTTTTGCATATTCAGTTTAAATCCTGCTACTTGACCAAATTTCTCAATTAGTTCTAAGACCCTTTTAGTACTAGTCACTGGCTGTTGCAACGTCAGTACCAAATCATCTGCAAACGCCCTTAATTTATAGTCTTTTGCTCCGAGCTGAACGCCTTTGACCAATTGGTCCCCTCTAATCATGTTCAGCAAAACCTCCAGGACTGTTATAAAAAGTAAAGGTGATATTGGGCATCCCTGTCGTGTACCTTTTTCTATAGGAATCTCTTCCGTTACCACATTATTAACGATCAACTTTGCTTTTTGCTTAGAATATATAGCACCTATACCGTTTTCAAATCTTTGGCCTACCCCCATCCCTTGGAGATTCTTCTTCATAAAGGTCCAACCAATATTATCAAAGGCTTTCTCCGCATCCACAAAAATTATCACTGCCTTTCTATTAATGTTAACTTCCAACAACTCTAAAATGTCTATAATGTTCCTTACATTGTCTGACATATGTCTCCCTGGGAGAAAGCCTGTTTGGTCCTTATGAATCTCCTGCACCAAAACTCTCTTCAATCTTTTTGCTAAAATGTCTGCAAAGATTTTGTAATCCACATTGAGTAATGATATAGGGCGGTAGTTTTTGACCTGGTTCTTTTCAGTCTCTGTTTTCGGTATAAGTGAAATAAAAGCTTCTTTCCACGATTCGGGTGCCTTTTTCCCTTCCAAAATTTCATTACAAACTTCCTTCAATGGTTGTATTAACCAGTCCTTCAGTGCCTTGTAATATCTAGCAGTCAAGCCGTCTGGGCCTGGAGATTTTCCCAGTTTCATCTTCTGAATGGCGTCCTCTATTTCTTGTCCTGTTATTTTCTCATTCAAGATTCTTTTACTTTGATCTGAAATCTTTGGTAATCCATGTTTTTGAATAAATTCTTCTATTTCCTGCTCATTAATCGGCCCTTGTGCATATAGTTTCCTTAAAAAACTTTGGAAACAGTTATTTATCTCATTTGGTTTGTGGATAATTTTTCCTTCCATTTCCAAACTTGTCACAGTGTTCAATTTTTGTCTCTTTTTCAATTGCCATGACAAGAGTTTCCCACATTTGTCCGCCGATTCAAATGTTCTTTGTTTCATTTGCTTTATCTTCCATTCTATCTCTTGATTCATCAGTTCCATATATTGTGACTGGTAATACTTTATTTCTCTCAAAATCTCATGAGACTTTGGTTTGGACCTCAATTTCTTTTCGGCTTCTTTTATCTTTTCCAAAAGTTTTTCTTTTCTCTCATTCTGTTTTTTCCTCTTTATGGAGTTTTGTTGTATTAGGAAACCTCGCATCACGGCCTTGCTAGCGTCCCAAATTGTTCTTTTTTCCACATCAGTTCTCAAATTTATTTCAAAATAGTCTTTCAGTGCTTTTTGGGCCTTTTTGTAGATCTCTTCATCTCTAAATAGGGCGTCATTCATCCTCCATCTGAAGGTTCCAGTTGTTGTTAGTTTCATCTCTATCTTCACTGCGTTATGGTCGGAGCAAGTCTTTGGGCAAATTTCTGCTTTTTTTTATCTTCGGTGCCATACAACTAGTTACCCAAATTTGGTCAATCCTTGTCCAGGTCATCTTTGCTTCAGAAAAGAAAGTTCCCTCCCTCTCCAGAGGGTTCTTTACTCTCCAGATGTCAATCAAATCCAGTGTTTCAGTCATTTCAAAAAAGGTCTTTGGAAGTCTCCCATCATTGGAGATTGTCTGTCTCTGTGCCTTATCCATATTGGTGGAAACAACACCATTCATGTCTCCCATCATTATAATTTTAAAGTCCAAATAGTCCATTAAAGTCTCATGCAACTTCTTGAAGAATTCCGCCTTCCCCTCATTTGGTGCGTATATTCCCAATATCATAATTTTTTCTCCTTGTACTTGTATTTCTATTGCCAGGTATCTTCCTTGTTCGTCTTTAAAGATCATTTTAGGAGCCAATTTCTCTTTTGCATAAATTACAACACCTCTTTTTTTAACTTTATCTGATGAGATGAATTCTTGTCCAAGCCTCTTGTTTATAAGTAGTTTCCTGTGTATCCTAGTCACATGCGTTTCTTGCAGACAAATTAAGTCCAATTGTTCTCTTTTCAAAATATGAAAGACTTGGCGCCTCTTCCTGGGAAGGTTTAGACCATTGCAATTCCAACTAAGAAGTTGCAGAGACATTTTGGTGCTATGTACCTACTCCTCCAACTGCTCCAAGTTTTTGTTCCTCCTCAGATGGTGGTAGAAGTCCAAATGAGAGATTTGCAATGTCTGTCGGTTCTTTCTCCGCTGTTGTGTCTACTGTTCCTTTCTGTAGATCCTCCTGGTTTCTTTCTAAAAACAATTCTTTGTCTTGAATTGTTTTTATTTTAATCTTCCTTCCTGTGTAGTTAAAGGACAGTCCTTGTGGGAACTCCCACCTGAAAGGTATGTTGTTCTTCTTCAGAAGGTAGACCAGATCTTTGTAGAAGGCCCTCACCTCCAGAATGTATTTAGGGATGTCTTTGAAAATCTGAACTTGACAGTTCTGGATTACAAGGGCCTTTTGGTAATGTAAGTCTAGTATTTTGTCTCTTTCTTCTTTAGATCTCAATGTAATCAAGCAGTCCCTAGGTTTCTTGCCTTGCCTTCTGCCCAATCGGAAGGCCGTTGTTATTTCAAATTCTTCCTCCTGGAATTCGTCCTGCCAAAATTCCAAAATATTTTCTGTGAGGAATTCTGCAAGACTATCTTTCTCTTCCTCTGGGATTGATCTTAATTTAAGATTTTTCTCCTTTCTCTGAAGTTCCCACAAAGCCAGGGTTGCATCATGTTCATTCACCTTTTTCGTAATTGGAGCAAGCTCCCTCTTAGTTTCTTCTGCTGTGTCTTTTGCACTTTGAGCAATCTTTCTTGTTTCTGAATTTTCTTGAATAAGTTTATTTATCGAGTCTGTATTAGAGGCTACGCTTGCCGTGTTCAAGTCCAATCTTGTTGTCAGGTCATTCAATTTTTTTGTATTCTCCGCTGACTGCTTTGTCAGTGCTTCCAAAGACTGATTTATTTTGAGCAATGCCTGTGTCATTGACTCCATAGATGCAGTTGGTACTTTTTCCTGTCCAGCTGGTGTTGTGCCTTGCATAGAACCCCTTTTCTTTTGAGTCTGCTGAGTTTGTTTTGCTTTGGATCTAGTTGTTATCTCATCTGGTTGGCTACTCATGTCCTCAAGGTCAGTTCTCACAGGAAAGGCTTAGAAGTGGAAAGTTCCACTCTTTCCCTCTCACAGTAACAAATTTTCTTTAAGTCCTCTAGAGGGAGCATTTAATTGTATCCAGTTTGGAAAGTCAGAAACACATAAGGTAGGGAACAAAGAGTCCCAAAAAACAGAGTCCAAAAGTCCATAGTCAAAACACTTTTTACAGTTTCAATCTGAGATGTTCACAAAATAACTCCATTAAAGTCTTATAACTTTGTTTCAGTCAAAACCCCAACTTTGTATCCAATTTGAGTTGACAGTTTAGTTGCCAGGTGCTTGCTCCGGCAGCCCGACTCAGGGTTTTGACAGTGAAAGATCTCTTTCCTCCACTCCTTTAAGCAGGCATAAATTTCACTCTTATTCCCCCCCTTCTCCTGCTCACTGGGGGGGAATTTTAAGTCCGATGTCAGGTTTTAAACAACTTAGAAGTTAACCTTCATTTAAATGCAGCTTTGTTCTTTTGTTGCTTTATTTACATGCAGTCCGGGGAGGCAGACTTCCTTACTTTATGCCTTTCCCGTTTTCAGCCAAATTTTAAAAGTCCCATTTTAAATGTCCCGTTCCGTCTGTCAATCTTACTCACGGGTTTTACAGTCCGAATTCAGTTTCAGGAAGGAATCGGCGCTCTCTGCTCAATGGCGACGCGGCTTCACTCCGCAGGCTGGGTGACGACTCTCAGCACCGCGCTCACTCCCGATGCCGCTCCGTAGCCTTTAAAAAGGCTCTTTCACAGTACCGGGGGGCGCAAAGGGTGCCCGCCGAGTCTCCTTGCTTACAGGCTTCAGCGCCTGTAATTTTAAGGGTCCCCCGCTCGCCGTAGCGGGTCAGACCCGAACTTGCGGAGCAGTCCTCCCTCGGAGCTCGAGGCAAGGACCGCCATTAAGCACTGGCGCCGACCGGAAGTCCTCGAGTCTACCGCTCTTAACCACTGCACCACACTGGCTCCCAGTAGCCAACTTGGTGCCTTCCAGATGCTAGAGTACAGCTCATATTAGCTCCAACCAGCATAACCAGTTGTTGGTGATTTTTAGTTCATGGAAACAGAAGAGCATAAGGAGAAAATTCTGTCCTTGTGGAGGAAACCATGGCAATTTAGCCTTTACAGTGTCCTTCTCTGTACACTGAACCTGGTAGGAAATCAGTGGTAGACTGTTTGTGGGACAGGGGACAATATTACGTTGGAACATGATGATGCCAGTGGACATTCCCTGCCTTAGAATAGTGTTTTCGTTCTACTGCTCAGCCTGAATGCATGGGCCGTGTCAGCGGATGTTTTAGCCTTTAGCATGCATTTAGGAATGTTATCTGAATGAACAAACTGGGATTTTCCTTTTTTAAAAATTCATTAAGGAGCAGTGAAACTTCAAAATCAGTGGGAGTGATAGAAATCTGCTGTTGGATTTTCAGAAGTTCAGGCTTGTGGGCACAGTCTAATAGTCTTTCCCCACAAAATAAATTAGATGTGGATTGTTTCCTTCCTCAACAGATTCCTTGCTGCTATATTCACTAGTTGCTTTTTCAGATGGTACCTGCATGTAGCTGACTATCTCAGTTGTCCGATAAATAAGGGTTTCCCCCCTAGAAATATTAGGTGCCAGTACTCACCATGAAGTTGTTACAATAAGTGCCACACGTACACAGTAATCGTACCTTTGTTGTTATTCTCGAGTACCCCTTGATAAAAACACATTTTTTTAAAGCATCTCCTTGTGGCTGGCTCTTATTTGTGTAAAAAGTGCTACATCAAAATGTATGCAACAAAGCAAAATCACAGGCAGGCATGGACGCCCACAGGATTTCCTGGGCCTGGTACATTGCATATGGATAGCCCCTCCCCCTCAAGCAATCTACTGGCAATAACTGCTGAGGATGTAAATATGTTAGTTTAGCCCAGCCTACAACACCAGGCTGCCACTCTTATGATTATTTATTGGGTTTCTTACCCATGCTTCCCTGTAGGGTCCCAGGGTGGGTTGCAACAATTTAAAAATTATTAAAAACAGTATTAAAACAAATAACAATTAAAGGAATAGAGTGGATTCCATTGCAATGATAAAAGGGGGTGGGGATAATGTGTGCAACCTTGAGCTCCTGGGTGGAGAAGCAAGAAACAGCCCACAGTCCTGATATTTACAGCAGTGTTGTTGCCTGCCGAGTGTTGAAGCCTTTGCGTTTTGTGCCCTTTCTGTAGAAATGTCTAAGTGAATTACATTTTCTTTTTCCAAAAAAAAAAGTGAGGAAAAGGAAGCTAAGAATCGGGGGGGCCTGCTGGCTCATGGTTCAGTACCTGTTGGCAGCCCTGGGTGCAGGTTTGACTACTGCAGATAGCTACTGGCCTGCATTTGTGGTGTGGGATTTTATCAGGCAGTGTAATTTGCTACTTCTGTCAACTTCAGGATTTATACTATATATGCCAAACATTTTTTGGCAAGAGCTAAGTCACAGTTCACAATAATCACCTTTGACCATGGGAGTAAGGAGGATCAGACACTACTTAAGCAATGCTAATTGTCCTCTGTCTCACCGTTGAAGCCCAGCAGTTGCTGTTGCTCTAATGCTGGCTTGCTAAGAATGACAGAAGCATCAAATGTGTTGTGGCTTTTTTGAGCAGTCTGCTTCACACTACAGTGCACAGCTCAATTTTATTTGTTTCTTGAGCAGGATATACATATGTGTTCAAAACAGGAGTTAATGGAAGACAGACACCAACAGAGAAAATGCCACTATGTCATCTTTTGTCAGCACATAAACTCAGAGATAAGCAGTAAGGTTGATTCTTTATTCAGAGAGACAAAACCTAAGAGAGAACTCCACAGACAGGACTACCCCAAGGAGGCAGTCACCAGAACTGAGGATCTAAGCCTTCCCAGCAGTCGCAAACTCCTTCAAGAGCCAGTGTGGTGTAGTGGTTAAGAGCGGTGGACTCGTAATCTGGTGAACCGGGTTCGCGTCTCCGCTCCTCCACATGCAGCTGCTGGGTGACCTTGGGCTAGTCACACTTCTTTGAAGTCTCTCAGCCCCACTCACCTCACAGAGTGTTTGTTGTGGGGGAGGAAGGGAAAGGAGAATGTTAGCCGCTTTGAGACTCCTTCGGGTAGTGATAAAGTGGGATATCAAATCCAAACTCTTCTTCAAGGAGGGGCTCTCTGTGCCTTTTGTCCTGCTACATGTAGCACCCCCTAGGCAGTCAAAATCTTGGGGCACCTCTCGTGCGCATGCTCTAGTGGGATTACACTGAACTAAGAAAACTAGATTGCAATTTTCTTTCAAGATCCAATCAGTGTTTCTTTGATCCATTTTCACAGGGCTCCTAAAAGTTGTGGGGCCCACAGCCCACTGCCTATTCGGTAATCCAGCACTGTTTCCCTAGCTGCAGACTCCCACCATTCCTCCTCATCTAGCCAGCTCCTGATGTCTTTCTGTCCAGAATCCTTTCTACTGGAAAGCCAAAAGCAAAACTTTTCCTGTCCTTTCAATTCCAGAAATAGATTTCAGAGCTTGAGGAGGAGGCAGAATTAATAGGTTCAAGGAGACACCTGTACCTGCTAATGGCCATTTCCTTGTTTTTAAGCCGTAACATCGGGAGCCATTTACAGCGTGGTACTCTGTAGACTGATGGCTTATCATGTGAGAACTGATCTCTAAAACCATTTTCCCCCTCGTGAAGCCTGTCAGCTTTGCTGAGCATCAAGGTAGCCTGGGAAACATGTTTTGACAGGCTGAAATTTTATATCAAAGGGGCTTTGTAACTGTACAGTGATAACTAGTAACAGCTCAGATGTTTGGAAATACGGGGTTTAGGTTTCGACAAAGTCATCGTGGGCACAAAAACATCTAGGAAGGTTATGGGGGAAGAACAGCAAACCGGCTTCACTGGTGTTTTGTTTGATCCTCTGTAATGATCCTATGACCTCTAAGAGACATGCATAAAAATTGAATGTACTTCCATGAATGCATAACTTTATTTGATGCACTGGATGATTAAGTTATCTGTAAAAATGTAATATAACTTACAACATTGATTTTGGACCTACTGATAATAAATTTGACAACTTAAGAACAAGTTTCTTAGCTGCTGGATATAGCACCAGTAAATGGCAAAGTCATTTAGAAGTGTTTAAATTCTATTAGTTTTTCAAGAACTCTCTATATTCCAAGAAAATAAGTTGCTAGCATTCTTAAACAAGTATGGTGTCTCTGCATCTATGGTACATAGGAAAGCTACATTACATTTTTAATAGATTAATTCCATAAAATAATCCTATACATTTGCATGGGAATAAACCCCATTAAGAACAATGGGACTTAACAACTAAATGAACATGTATAGGATCCCACTGCTTGTACCTCCAACATGTGTTTCTCCAAACCTTACTAAATGCCTTTGATTCCTCTGGAGAATATTCAGGTCCTTTTATTAATATTGACTGCCAGATACAGATGTAGCTAGTGTAGTCAGAATTTCCCATGTGTCCTTAAAGAGATTTTCTATCTTACAGATTAAAAGTGTAGTGTAAATTTGGGGCAGTAAGACTCTCTGTCTTCTGGTTAGATTATAGTTTTAAGTGGTGCCCAATTATGTAATATAGAACCCTTATTCAAATTTTGGAGAAGAAGCTTTCGTAGAATTGCTGTTACCACTGGGGAACATTGTTTTTCTTTTTCCTTGCTATCTTTATCTCTTGAGCAGCTTATTGTCTGTCGAATGTTCTCCCCTGGGAGGTTTGGCTGCTGCCTTCATTATACACCTTTAGGCACCAGGAGAAAAGGGAGATGGGATTATTGATTATGTGGGTTTGGGTCTTTTATGCATCTTGTGTTTTTATCTTGTATTTTTTATGTTGCGAACCACCCTGAGATCTATGGATGAAGGGTGGTGTACAAATTTAATAAATAAATAACATAAAAATAATTCAGACTCCTACAAATTATGTTATTGTATAAGATCTGTATACTGTTTGATTGTAAAAAAAACCCCACCAAAATCAAAGCGGCTGTTGAACTCACATGTTGCACACATTCACTAATTTGACTTGTAGTGTTAGTCCAATTATAACCAAAATTATCTTCTTTCAAAGGTGCTAAAGATACTAGTAAAAGTAGTTATGGATGGGGTGACCGATCGTAATGGAGAAACTGCAACAGGGTTAAAGGGGAAACTGCAGGGACTCTTTGGCAGAGTGACTTCTAGAGTGACAAGCGATGGAGAAATCTGGAGACTATATGCAAGACTCTATGGGAATGGGCAGAGTGATAACCATGAAGATACAGAGAAGGTAAGTGCTAATGGTAAGAGTGTGATTTTAAATTAGTAATGATACAGGAAATTTACTCTCTACCCAAATTTTGGTATTAGGATCATGATGCTTGGTTTGTGACTGTTTGGTTTCCCCAACTCACAAAATAAAAATATTGTAAAGGAATCGGT
This sequence comes from Podarcis vaucheri, assembly GCF_965113315.1. Lineage (NCBI taxonomy): Eukaryota > Metazoa > Chordata > Lepidosauria > Squamata > Lacertidae > Podarcis > Podarcis vaucheri. Next base: position 41,850,582 of record NC_138761.1, on the reverse strand, counting down.
TTAAGCCAATTTCACTTATTGTCGGTACTTCTGTCTTTGACAAGCTGATCAACAAATCAAGCTTAACTTGATAAAGAAGAAAAAGAACAAAGCTGGCCATTAAAGGGAGGGAGGATAATGCAGAATGTTCAGGTTGCAGCACTGGAATAAGAAAGATTAACACCCAACACAGGTGAAATGTTGTTTTTCATCATTCTTATTGTGAGAATGCACTTAAGAAATAGGTCAAGTTTAAGGATACAATCCACAGAAGGTTACTTCTGTTCAATTCAGTCTTAAGCATATATATTTAATGTGCATAATCCAGAGCGGGGCACTAAAAGGTTATTTTAAGCAATATGACTTTTCTAAATGGATTTGCACCTTTCAGTTTTTCTACGGAATTCAGGTGGCTAAAGCATTATCTGAAGGCAGCAGCACTCAGGGGAAAAGAATGTTCTCAGTCATCAAACTATTACAACCTAGTGCCATGCAATTGTGTACTGCAGCCGTGGGATCACCTATTAAGCTGTTCTGCAAGGTCAGCCTGCTCCTTCAACACCACCTGCTGACAGATAAATATTGCTCTTCAGGTGGGAGTAAGTGTGGCATCTCCCTTGCAAAACATATGAAGAAGCTGGATTCAAACATATAGATGAACTGTGAAGTGGGAGAGCAAGGAGAGAGCTAACAGGCATATAGGGGAAAGTAGCAAAGATAAGGAAGTTACGAGAGAGGAGGTTTGTGAATCTGCCAGAGAGGAGGAGGGAGGGAAGGAGAAGCTTGGCGGAATGCAGAAGAGGAAAAGGAGAAGCAGCAAGATTAGAAAAACTAGCTGGAAAGGGAAAAGAGTGAAGGAGATTGACATGAGATTAGTCAGGAAGAATAAAAAAGACAAGATAAAGGGATTTGTGCATTTCTTACAGTGCTGCTGCTATTGGACTGCATATCAACTATGTCTTTGAACTATGTCTAACCTTCCCTTGTTTTGGCTTTTTTATTTTATTTTTAAAAGATAGATCCCCCCCCCCTCTCAGAAAAAAGAGTTTTTATACAACAAGTCTTGTTTTCTTCACCCACTTTCTACCAGGAGATGCAAGTTCAGTTTTCTCAGCTTTGCATCCCCTGTGAGTAGATGCTGCTGGAAATTCTTATTACCCTGGTTCTTGTGCTCAGTGAGAGAGACAGAATTCCCCTTTATAATGCCAGAGATGTTACACCTTGACATGTAATAGCAGAAGCTAGTAAATAGCGTTTCTGAAACGAGTCATCTAGAAATTAAGTATATTCCTGAGGGACCTGCCTACTTTAGTACCGTTTTCAGATTATAAAATTGGCATTGGACCCAGGAAATGGAGTGAGAGCATTTGAGGTCTGAAGCTAAGCAGGGGTTTGGGGGGGGGCTGGGGGGGGAGGCTTAACCCTTCCCAGCTTCCCCTACCCCCCCCCAAAAAAAGACCAACATCCTCATACAATTAGCCTTGGGGGGAAATCTATTGGCTTTTTTCAAGCTTTGCTGTTGCAGAAGGGAGGGAAGAGTGATCTTCCTTGAGATTTCAGCTAGGAAGGGAGGGTTAACTCTGCCCTCCCTATCTCTATTTTCCAGAAGATCACACACGTCACAAAAAGCATAAATCAATGAATCAATCAATCCCAGGTGCTTGCAAATGTGCCCACAGGCCCAAAAAGGTTGTTGAAATCTTCTAGGTATTTAGAGAATCTAAAGAAAGCTTTGAAATCTGCCACATAGTCACAAAGCTTCTAAACTACATGGAGGGAGGGGGGGATGGGACTAACAATGAAGTAGGTATTGGAAATGACAGAAAACATCACGTGGGCACAATCAAAAAGATAGAAACTCCATCGAATTCTAATCGTAAGACAATAAAATACAATATAAATTAAAAAACAGTAAAAATACAATTAAAAATCACAGATCATCAAGCAAGGTGCATTCCAGTTTCTACAACAGGCAGAAAAATCACTGTGGTCCACAAAGATCCTTAACCATTTACAGATGACCAATGTGAAAAATGGTTTAGGAACCACTGCTCCAGGATGTCTTAATAACCGAGAACCATGTTTGTAGGCCCATAGTAATAGAGCCAGTTTTGGGGAGTAAGAGAATATAGAGAAATCATCAGGACTTACATCTTTTGTCCCCTGTGCCTACACATTATAATACAAAAGAAACATTTTCCAGTAGTGGTGCTTGCTGTTTTCATTTTGCTATAGAAAACTGGAAGAACTACAAGCAAGCATTTCATCTTTGTGCTGTAGCCAAGGTTATGAGATGTGTGCTTCAGCTATTAAATCAAAGCAAACTCCTGGTGGCAATTTTTCAAGGAGCCACATAGTGTGAAAGAAGCATCAAACTCTGAATATAAAATGAATACTTCCAGCTTTCAAAACATGGTAGAATATTGTGACGGAAAGATCTTGCTAAATTATCCTGACCCATTTTCCTGTAAGAGCTTGCTCCCTTGAGAGTGTTACCAGAAATTTCTTCATTTAGGTTAGGTGTGTCTGTGTTTAAATGTTAGCAACGTGCCCTATACAGCCTCTCTTTTTCTATGAAGCAGCATAGCATGCAACCTAAACCGTGTAACTATAATAAAGCTTTTCCTGGTATTTGCATTAGTTTCCTTTGTTGGTTTTGTTAAGGGGCAGATCCAGTTGGGTGCCAAAAAGCAAATAGCCACCAAAACTGTTTCTCCCTCCTTTATCTATTTTTCATATTGCCCAAATGTAATGCTGGTTGGCAGGGACATTATTAGCATTATATATATTTTTTTAAGTTAATGCGGTTTTAAGTAACACAATTCTGTACCTTCTGATTACTTATTCTGCCCTTAACTCGTCGTATTCCATACTGCTATTTAACATAGCCCCAGTTCAGTAATCTTCTCAGAACTCAATCATGCCAACTAATTATCTCTCCACCACCACCACATGGAATCCTCCATGATGCTTTGCAAAGGCAGGAATCTACCTGGGATAGCTCAGTTGGTAGAGCAGGAGACTCTTAATCTCAGGGTGATGGGTTCAAGCCAAACATTGGGCAAAAAGATTCCTGCATTGCAGGGGATTTGACTAGATGACCCTCATGGTCCCTTCCAACTCTACAGTTCTGTGATCCTATACTGTCCATTCCAATTAACATTTCCCAGGAGTCAAAACCACTTTGCTTCACTTTGTATTCTGCAGCCCAGGAAACACCTGTCTATCCCTTTAAACTTCTAGTTTAGCTCTACGACCCGGTAATTTGCTTGACATTTGAATGCCACAGTATGCTTCTTTGCTTTAATATTTGATCAAAGGTGAAATAATGTAAAATGCTAGTATGAATCATTCTCAGTTGTGTTATTTTGTGTAATTTATGTGCAATTATAGCTCCATTCAAATAGTGATTCCCCACCCCGCAAAGTGATTCCCCACCCCTCAAATATTGATGACACTGAGATCAGCAGGTAATAAACTTAATAGTCTTCCTCTGTTGACTTAAGAAAGGCTAGAGAGAGACTGAAGAGGCAAGCTTCTGGCCCAAAAAAAAAAGGAAACTGCCATTGGCTGTGATTTTCTGTCCCTAGCATCTCAGAGTGGGAAACTACACTTTCAAATGTAAGTTCTGATTACAAAACTAGTTTTAGGAGATGTGGCTGTATATGGTCATCTCCCCTACCCACATTTCTGCCTCCCCTTTGTCAGAGAGAAAGTGATGAGGACAAGAGTGGTATCACACTCTATTTCATATCTAAAACTGAACTGGTGAAGGGTTTTCACCGTAGAAAGCTCTGTCTCTCCAATGTTTCGTATGTTTCAAGGCCCACATGAATCTCTTGGTGCATCAACAGAGATGTGAGCTTAACTCAGTTTTCCTGCCAAAAAGTACCCAAAGCAAATACTAACACCATAAAATGATATAAAACCGTAGCGGCATTAACGTATTCAAAATGTCTGATATAGCAACTTGCTAAAATTGAAAAGGAAAAAAAAAGTGATTCCATAAATGCAGCACTCTATCACAAAGAGAGCAAGTAATTTCACATCATGCACACACAAAAAATGAGACAGATATTTGTTGTGTATCCTAATTATAAAACTATATCAATAATTAACTGTATCAAGAAATCCATATGAATGGGGGGGGGGAGTGTGAAGGTGGAAGTTGTCTTGCAATTTTGTGTTCCAGTGATTTATAAATGAAGTCCCAGCATTAAATAAATATATTTGGTGCTCTTTCTTCCTTATTTCTTTTATGATATTCACATTTAGTTAGAAATGTATATCACAAGTCTGTTTTTCTATCACATTAGTAGTACCTTGGATCCCGAACGCCTTGGTACTCAGACGTTTTGGCTCCCGAACGCTGCAAACCCAGAAGTGAGTGTTCTGGTTTGCAAATGTTCTTTGGAACCCAAATGTCCAACAGGGCTTCCGATTGGCTACAGGAGCTTTCTGCAGCAAATCAGAAGCCGCACTTTGGTTTCCAAACGTTTTGGAAGTCGAACAGACTTCTGTTTGACTTCCAAGGTACAACTGTACAATATGTCAACAGACTTCAAAGATTTCCTGTTGCTAGCAATGGCTTGCCTGGCTGCTTCACGCTTAGGCTTAGCCAAGAGAAAGGCATACTCTGTTATCGCAAAATAGGGTTCCTTAAAAGATGGCAAGCACAACAGAACCCCCTTTGCAGATCTTTATTAGTGGGACGGGGAATTCATGTGGATTAGGTGTGCTTGACTTGGCTTGTTCTGAAGAAAGAAAATAAAAAATAGCATATGGAAGCAAGTCTTGGTACATAGCAATTGTGTGGTCTCTCCAACTAGCACCAGGTGAGAACCAAACAGCCACCTTTTGGGTCACCTCACAAAGCAAAGATCTCTCATTGGTGTTTGTTGGAGAATTAAGCCAATTCTTTCATTAAGACCAGTGGGACTTAAGTGCTCAGGTTTTTTGGCTTTAAAAAAGGGTAAGTAAACATTTGGATTAGGGGGGGGGGGGCTTTCCTAACACTTGTTTTTGCTTTGGCTCATTTGCTTCTGCTTAGGTTTGGGCAATTGCTTTTTATTTTCTCCGTTTTGCAGAATCCATGTCTTCTTGTTTTTTTCCACATTGGGGAACCAATACAGAATAAAACTGGCATCTTAATCTTTGTATATATTTGAGCAATTTATTGCATTCCTTAGATGCATAATGGCTTAAAATATTAAAATACAAGTGTTTTCCTGCTTTCATGTGCATTTAGTCATTGTGACCTAGCAAAATATGGGTCACATCCATCAGTCTAGACAGATTTTTTTTAAAAGGTAAAAAATTATCTTTTAAACACGTGTTACTTATATGTCTGTCATACTTGAAAGGCAATAACAGCGAAAAACATCTGTGCTACAGCTGCAGAATACAGTTGCAGGGCAGGGGAGGAAGACTGAAAAACTAATACTGAGAAACTAACATATTACCAATCAGAACTATTTTTTTTAGAGTGACTTTGGCTTTACGTATTAAGATAAAGCCGAACTAAGGTTGTTTTCTAATTTCACTCTTCTTTCTTTACAGGTGCTACAGTATCTCAGCAAAGCACACAAATGTGAAATCCAGTCAAAGGACTGGGACAAAGATATTTTCTCTTTTAAGAACGTAGTAAAAGGAGCTTTAGAGCTTGCACATGGTATGTCCTGTATGAATTTTTCGGCAGAAATCATTATTGGTGGGTTACTTTAAAAGGTTCATTTGGCTGTAACATGCCACACTTGCTAATACTTAAAAACAAATCCCCAGAAAAACAGAGCTGCCTTAGTTCTACAGTAGGGAAAAGAAGAAGAAGAAGAGTTTGGATTTGATATCCCGCCTTTCACTCCCTTTAAGGAGCCTCAAAGCGGCTAACATTCTCCTTTCCCTTCCTCCCCCACAACAAACACTCTGTGAGGTGAGTGGGGCTGAGAGACTTCACAGAAGTGTGACTGGCCCAAGGTCACCCAGCAGTTGCATGTGGAGGAGCGGAGACCCGAACCCGGTTCCCCAGATTACGAGACTACCGCTCTTAACCACTATACCACACTGGCTCTCGGATGTTCAGGAGAGATTGTGTTAAATGACCAAGTCACTTTCCGTTTCTAGAGATCAGTGTGAAGTCTCAACAGGACCACCAGCCATACATGCAGAAAATTCCCTCAGAAATCCATCTGGATCTGCAAGGATCAGAGGCAGATCATTTTAATCAGTCCCTCGCTGTACAGAAGCTCTTTCAAACACACAAGCGGGACTGGAAGGCGGTGTGAGTGTGCCTGCCAAGGGCACAGCAAAGCACAGCCCTGCTTGGCACCAGGAGGAGGGGCAGTGCGGGCTCCATTCACGCTCTGCCCCTGGAGTGGCATTCATGTGGCCAAAAAGCAGGGTATAAAATCCCTTAAATCAGTATATCACTGACATTCAGCACTTGTATCAGCCAGTATTTTCATTCCAATTCATTTGTCCAAAATGGACAAGTTATAGGGCAACTTGAGATAAGCCCAAGGTTAGCACTAAGTACAACAAATAATTAGGGGGAGAACCCTCAAAGGGAGGAATCGTTCCCCCCACCACCAAAAAAATGAGGGCCCAGTGTCCATGGAATACTGTGACTGTGAGGCTGGAGAAAGAAACACAGAGATACTATAATGACACGCATTCAGTCATGGGCAGTCTCCCTCCACCCCACACCATTTTGCCTCAAGACCTCACTTACTCATTTCTGAAGTTCAGAAGTGTGTTGCCAAAACAGCCCTCTGCATGCAAGGAGGAGAAGATATCAGAAGTACAGAAAAGCTTTAGGGAAAATCCCTAAGAGGAAGAACTAACGGGGGTTGAAGAGGTGGAGTGGAATGAAGTAGCAGGAAAGAGGGTGGGATTTCAGCAGCACTCCACGCAGCAATATTTTGTTACGGTATTTTATTCTCGTTTTACAGAAACAATGCTGTGTTGTTTCAGTGATTCATGTTGCAGCTCAGAATACCTGCCCCCCTTACCATTTGTATGGATGCTCCTTTTAATGAGCTTCCTCGCGAAGAGAACTGGCTGAAAGCTTTAGTAGTAATTTATGTCTGCCGTGTTATCACAGTAATCACCAGACTTTTGTTTTGCCTTTTTAAAATTCATCTTGCAGTGGCAATGAAGTGCAGCAAAACCAAGTCTAATCACCAAGAGGCACTGCAAATTCTCTCTTCGGCTCGACTCAACTTACGTAGCTTGGCAGCCAGAGCAAAGGTGAGACTGAGATGGGCATCCTTAAAATAGTCTTTTAAGAGAGAGGCAGGGTCAGCAAAGGGCTCCCTGTCTCATGGCTTAGGTTCTCAAGTACTGCTACAGGCACTTTACTTTTAACTCTTCCATTCTAACCAGAAAAATACTGTAATGGAAAGGAGGAGATATTCTTCGTATGTTTAATCTGTGAAAACTTTACTGGACTAATTTCCTAGAAATATCCAACAGTTGTCTCTGTGCAAGGAACAGGGCACAGTCTACTTTTGTAGAAAGTGTGTGTTTGTTTGTTTGTGTGTGTGTGTGTGTGTGTGTGAGAGAGAGAGAGAGAGAGAGAGATGGGGAAACTGGCATTGCTCCCTCAGGACATCTCTAAGCATGACTGTAATGGTTCTAGGGGTTGCTCGTGCGTAAGCCAGTGCCTATCTCCCCGGCTGGGTGCAAACACCTGGCTGGGCAGCCAAAGTGAACCTTTTCTGTCCGGACAGCCACTCACCCGTGGCTGACTCAATCGCTGGCAGCATCCGTCAGTGGGCGTTTCTTAAACTTCTTCCAGCAAAGAAGCTCTTTGACGCCTAGTCTCCTCCTACTCTCTCTGCGCGAAAGCCTTCTGCGCAAGGAGGGCGTGGGCAGCGGAGGACCCCTACTCTCCCCGCTGGTCCCAGGCCACCTCGCCGCTTCCCCCATCTGCCCCCCTTCTCCACTGGTGCTACGCTGATTCTCTTCCCCAGAAGATGGGCTGCTCCTCCCGATCCCTGGATGCTCTCTGGAATCCCTTTGGCTTTTGCTCTCTCCCTCCGGCACTGATGGCAGTTCCCTGACAATGACTTTCCCTGATTTGAAAAGCTGGAATCGGTATACAGAAGGAAGGTAGCTCAACAGTGTTCTTCCGTCAAAGCCAGGAGGGCAGATGACACCCATTTGTCTGGCTGTACAGATTCTCACACAATCGTCCATAATCCCCAGAGAGCTTGGTAGCTTCCGCAGGGCTTGTTTTGGACTTCAGCTCAATGAATGCCAAATAAGAGAGAGAAAGCTGAGGCAGACACCATCCTTCCTCCCCAGCTTCTTCACATTGGGTAGCCAGAAACAACTTAAAAAAAAAAAAAAAGCATGGTGGACAGCTGTCACAAAGGATCCTTCATGAAAGCTTCCATCTCTCAGGAAAAAGTCTTCTGGCTCTGCTGCACCTGCCAAAAATTTGGCTGTGAGCTGGTAATTGCATGGAGTAACACTGTCTCTCCAAAGAGGACAGGAGGACAACTTTATTACATTTCTTTATTGTGTTTTCCCACGAATGAATGAAAATTGCCCATTCAATACAACCCACCCATTGTGACGTTTAATACTGCAATGTGTACATATCAGCCAACAGGTGCAAGTGACCTGAAGTGTCATGGTGTAGTACTAAGGAAATTGCATTGCTAAGACTTGGAGCAGGGTCTAGTTTTTCCTGCCACACATACCCCTCCTCACCCAGTCAGTCAAAAGAGAAGGTGGTGATTGAGAGGGTCTGATCTTCAGAACCTGCTCCAAAACTACAATGGGTTTTTAGTTTATGAGGAAATGATTCACTTCAAGGCATGTTCAGTAGTATCCCAGGCCCCATATCAGACTGCAGCCTAAATAGGGTTAAGCCACTCCTGCTGCTTTTACAAGTAATCAAAGGTGGGGAAAAGCCTAATGTTCACTGTTTGGCCAGTTGGGTTTATAGGTTCAGATGAGTACCAGTGGCACACAGGTAGGTCCAAGCATTGACTTTGTGGAATTCCTGCAAAATTGGATTGTATCCTTGCACAAATCAGTAATTCTAGGTCTTGTCCAAAAATGATGAAGTGGACAGGGCTGTCGTTAATTTGTCCACAGGGTGACACTGGTGTGTTTTAACAATGTTGCAGTACTTTTTTTTTAATTTGCATTTAGGATGATTTTATTGTCTTTGGTTAAGAATAAACTTTCTGTTACAAATCTTTTTTTTTCTTGTGCAGCAACTTTTTGCAGACACAGTGAGTGGTGAAGTTTCCAGTGACCTAGCTGAAGATGTGGCAGCTATGGAGCACTTGATAGTGGAATTGCAGGAACTTAGCAACCAGCTAAGAAATCAGACCTGAGAAAAAGAAGATCCAGTTTCCTGGAAGGAAGGAAGGGCAAAGTTGGCAAACTTCATTGGCTACAGTTTGCGCTAATGAGTTTGCAGTAAATCAGACACCCCAAGCCACTCTCTAATAAATATTTTCCCATATAACGTAGCTTCTAATTGCAGCCAGCATTGCTAAGACTGTAAAGTGTTTTTAAGGTCAGGCCTGATCATTGTCATTTTCGGTGTTTGTGTGATTTCTGTTGGCCTGGGTTTTATAGAACAAAACTAACTGGTTTTTATTTAGAAGGCCCTTTTATTTAGGATTAGTTCTGCTCGAGTGCACCACGTAATTGGCTTCTGTCCACTGATGTGCACTTTGCAGATAGGAGAGATTAAGTCCTGTTGATGTTAGAAGGGAAAAGGGATGGGGGCACTTTGCTCTTGTTTCTAATTGAGATTGGGGGAAGGTCAGAAAGATTGAGAAAACCAAACAAAAAACCAAATGGCTCTCTTCTGTGGAATTTAAAACAAATGTAATTGTGAAGGATGTGTCAGTTGTGTTATCCTTTAGTTTTGTGGTTTTCAAAGCTTAAGCATTTGCAGAAAATGGGCAGCACTTTCCCAATAAAGCTACACAACAAAGGCAGCACAAACAATAGCTTGCATCCTAATCCCCACCATTTCCTTTTCTTTCTGGGAAATGGTGTGTTGCTTTTCTGGTTTTCTATCAGCCTTTGAGGTTCAAATGTAACGGGGCAATCCATAGTCCCACTTTTCTAAGTTTGACCAATAGCAGCTACTGGACTTGATCCGGAAATGGGTTCCAGCTTTCCTTCCTCATTAACCTAAATATGGGTGCCTACAAGAGCCACCTTTTCTAAACCCGACCCAGGCTATTTATTCTGTCTCTAGCACTGACAAGTCAGGTGCCTCTGCCAAGCCTTTAAACTATCCCTCTTGTTTATCACCAGGATGATAGTATGACATATATTGCCTTTTAAAGTGGAAGTATCAGTCTTAGAGTCATGGTTTAATTGCTATTAGCCTATACTCTATGAATTTATCAAATCCTTTGTGAAAGTTTCTAGAGTCAGTTTGTTTGAAGGGTCTGGTTCTCACAATCATATCCTTACTTCATAAACTAGGATATGCATGAGGGGTGTGTGTGTGTTGATGCACATAGCTCCCAATGGTGTCTTGAGAGAATACAACATTCAGAGAGCAAAACACAAAAATATTCTGTTCGTTCTTTTCCTCTCCTCCCCCATCAAATCAAGCCAGCTGACTCTTACAAACATTTTTACAGGACACTTTCCCTTCTCCACATCCTCCCCCACCGTTGTTCCCTCTGCTTGCTGCTCAAATGCCAAAGTCATCCTGGAAAAGTTAGTAGAATTGAGAGAGAAAAGTGAGACATTTCCCACTTCCTTCCTCCCTCACCTTCCCACTTTCAAAAAGGGCGCAGTAGTAGAATACAGAGCCTTTAAGGCCCTTCCACATTGGGGATGGAGTAGCCTTTGAGTGAACACATAGTTGCCTAACTCAAGAACTACCCACTTGGCCTGGCATAGTCTCTGCAAGGCCTCAATCATTTCACTGAAACACCATGGATTGAGCCTGGGACCATTTGCATGCAAAGCACAACCTCCACCTCTTAAGTTTTTTGTCTTTCCACTTTTGCTTTTCACGTTCACACTTATTTTTTAGGTGGAAATGCAGTACATTTTGTCTACGTCCAAAAAAACCCCGAGTTTGTGAGAAAGCCTGGATTGTGAGCCACGTTTGGAATTTGGAAAGCCTTTTTTCCTTTTCCTGTTGCACTATTTCCACGTCCCAGAGGAGCCATGATAGGGCATCCTGTTGTTTCCTTTTCTGCTTACAGATGAAGTGGGAGGGGATATTCACACTGCAAAAGCCGGCTGTAGAGTGCCCAGCTGCAGTATAGCAGCAGATGACCTTTCTCCTGCAACAGTTCTATAATAAGGCCTGGGTTGCAAGCATCCTTGGAATGGTGCTTTCTCTAGGAATGATAATTAACGTTCACGGATGGTGAAGTCACTCCAAGGAGAGTTCAGTGAGTCCTCTGTCATCAATTTGTGCATCCCCCCCCCACTCCCGTCATAACAGTGTAAAAAGTTGCAGGATTCACACAAGAAAAAATCAGCAACGTTAACAATTTTCTAGGCTGCGTCGTTTTGTACTTAAAGGGCTGAGAAGGCTGAAAAAGGGGGACCAACTCCAGTAGTAGACCTCACTCCAGCGACTAATGTATGGTTTCTGATCCACTTCTTCCTCTTTCTGTTCCCAGTCTCATAAAGATCTTAACCTCATAAGTTCAACAGCTCCTATAAAGGGTCCCAAGTGGAAATAATGTAGATGGGCAGCAGGGACTGGGGATGGTGGAAGGACATAGACCTAGGGTCAGTGCACACAACCTTCCCAAGGGGATAAGACATGTATATGAACATAGAAATTTGCCTTGTAGTGAATCTGACCATGGTCTGTCTAGTTCAGTATTGCTTACACTGACTGACAATAGCGCTTCAGTGTTGCAGACATGGAATCTCCTCAATCTGATTTATATCCTATGCCCTTTTAAAATGTGTTTCGGGGAGGGGGCTTTGTTGTTGTTGTTTTTATTTTGTATTTTGTGGTTTTATATTTTGATTCTATTCTGTGAACCACCCTGAGACCCCCAGGTATAGGGCAGTATATAAATTCAATAAATCATCATCATCATCATCAATGCTACATAGGGATGCCGAGGACTGAACCTGGCGTTTAATTCCTGGAAACATCTGCTATACCACTGAACAACACTTTCTGCCAGTTTCTTGCATCTTTCTATCTGTAAAACCAAGCAGCATTAATATTTAGTTCTAGGATTTTTATTATTCAGATTTCTTTATACTCACCATCCAGAAAATGGTATATTGTTTGAAGAGGAAAAGTAAAAATGTGATAATTGTAAATTCTAGGCATTTAGATAATTTCCCTACAAAAGAATTGATATTATCAAGATTTAATTGTTTCATCAGGGTATCTTCCAAAATTTTAAATAAAAGTACCTTTTTCAAAGTTTTGGTTTCCAATATATGTGGTTCTGTGATACTGGGAAATTAACAAATTTCTGCTTTGCTGAGTAATTATAAATATCAGTGATATTTCTGTCTTCAATTGCCAAGATCCAAGTAGTGTTAAAGGAACAAATGAGAGAACAAAAAATAGGGATTAGTGGCACACACTTTGGATTCTTAGTACTTAAATAAACTGGAGTGTGTCTAGGAAAAAATTAAACTGGGGACAGGCCTAACTAATCTGGAATTCTTGTCAGTAAGATTACTCAGATTGGCTGCTGCCTGTTCCAAAGATCATTTTTAAATGCCTATGGTGACTGGAAAATATTATTTTAAAATACCGTGCTTGTGTGTTTGTAACAAAGGAAGGGCTAGTACAAAGAGGATACACTTAAACTTTTAAAGCAGTAAATCTGTTTATCCATTACGTATAGTGTTTGGATGCTATCGTCCTGTTACAAAAGCATAGCACAACATTTAATTTATTAGGAATACTAACCGGTATGTCTTTCTGACCCACTTTTCTAGTAAGGTAATCTGCATGGTTCGTAATGCGAGTGATTGTATCTTGGTAAGATGATCATAAGGTCCTTGAAACACATTTTTTGTTTTGGCCCATCTTTTGAGAACCGGTGTCATGGCATTTATACTTTTTGTTGAATGATTTGCCAGTAACACCTATCACAAAACCTGCAGTTAATGTGCCAAGGTATACATTAAACTTCAGCTACTGCAAAAGCTTTGAATCAGTACTAAATCCCTAGGGACCATTTCCCCACCCTTCTTGGCTTAGAAGGCTACTTTTGCCATAACTACTAAGACTTTTGATGCTTTATTTTCTGATAAGGCAGGAGTGAAGGGAACACATAGCCCTCCAGGTGTTGCTAGGTCATAACTCTGGCCATTCATTCCATGCCTCTGTTTTAAGGCAATTAAATGTATTAGGCATACAGATAATTTAATGTGTGATAGGACTCGAGTGATACATATGGATGAATTCATGCAACACTATCCATGTACAGTCCTTGCCCAAAGTTCTCACAATCTGAAGTTTGAAAGTGAGCAAGAAAGGTTCAGGATGGGGAGTCGGCAAGGGAAGAGGAATGTATGAGAGCAAATGCAGTTTCATATACTTTTTGTGGCTGGACATTGAGACAGAGCAGGGGATTGTGAGGGCTTCATGGAACAGTAGGTTTTGAGGTGAGCTGTGAAGGAAAACAGGTGACAGTGGCACTACACAGGTGTTCTCAAACCTGGAATTCCATCCCGGGAGTGGTAAAGAATAAGATAGGCCAAGCCACCTTAAGAAAGCAGGAGGAAATGAGTGTGCTTGCTATTTACCAAGTGGTAACATTCCACAGTGCACATCCAAATACATGGTAAGCCCAGTGGTTGTCGCGTCCTGCCAATTGGTGAAAATTGCCACTCCTCTATTTCACAAATTCTGCAAACGTGGATATGTGGTAAATTTTCTCTGTGATTACCTATAATTTGGCACACAGATAGTTCAACAACGTGTAAAACCTCCTAAAAGGACATCTGTCACAAATGGAAAAACAATGAACTCATAACGGTCCAAGCAACAGTGCTGTGCGACACAGGAAGGTTTTTCTTAAATGTTTAGAAGAGCTTATAAATAGATAGGTTTCAATCAACAAGAAGCTCATTCAGGCATGCACTCAAATATAGTAGCAGCATTCATTAGACAAACATTTCTGCTAATCCCTCGGCTATGCTAATAAAAGAGTGATCCTTCCAGACTGCAGATAGTTCAACTCCTATTATTTAAGCCTAATAACAATTGTATTAAATTTGAGCAAGGGGTTCCATTCAGCTTAAATTAACTTGAGATCTCATTAAAATGGTTGTGGAATAGACAGTTCTCTAGCTGAGAATAATTAAAATGCATGTGAGATTAATGTGGGTTTTTTAAAGCTGTAGAACATTTCTCCCCAATACCTAGTTATTCAGAATATGCTCTTTGACCCCCCAAAAATTATAGTAAATAAATTGTATTTGTAGCAACATCATTACCATTGCCACTGACTCCAGGTAGGACTTGGTGTCATACTTAGCACAAAGCCCCTGCTCAGTGCAGCATAACCCCATAATACCAATCCTGAAAGAACTTCATTTCTTGGCTGAAATTAAGGTTCAGGGGTTGATCTACAAAACCCTAAGCAACTTGAGAATTAGGTAGCTAATGGAACACCCAAGCCTGTTATCAGCCTGTCTGTGTCCTTAGTTCATAGGAGAGAACCCCATCTCATTCTAGGGGTTTTTTTAGGGGTTTTGAATGTTTTATGTAGTTTTTATGTAGTTTTATGGTAGTTTTATGTAGTTTTATGTAGTTTTTCAATTTCATTGTTCCGCAAGGGACAATGACAATAAAGATATCGTTATCGTTACTGTCAGGGGAAGTACTGGTATATTAAGTGGTGACACAAGAGGGCCTTCTTCATGGTGGTAACCCAACTATTGCATGCCATTGTCCCAAAGTCAACTTTATTTACATTCCAGCACCAGGCTAAGCCCCACCTGCTTACCCAAACATTTTGAGTGGTTACTCAGTCATGACTGGATTTACTGCAGAATATCTGTTCTTGCTGCTCATTGTTTTGGGATCCCCCTCTTTTATGGTTTATTATTTTAATATTACTATTAGAAATTTAACTAGGTAACCAAATGTCAAATCTCCCCACAAACAGGTAGGGGTCACTCGCATTATGTGTTTCCTCCACCCTTGCCAGCAGCAGCCAATTATCTGGGGATGGCAGGTTATAAGGGTCATAAGGTTATGCAGATGAGCATCTAAATATAAATGATCTTACACATTTCAAAGGAGAGTGGGGAAAACTTGCCACAAGATGCTGGCTTCCATGGCAGTCCCTTGTTGCATATAATACGGGGATCTGCTCCGGTACAATTAATGTGGCTTAGAGCTGCCTTTGAAGTTGATAACCTTCAAATGTTTGGGACTACAGTTCCCATCAGCCCCAGCCAGCATGGACAACAGGCAGACAGGATGGAAGTTGTAGTCCAAAGCATCTGGAAGACACCAAGTTAGGAAAGGCTAGACCACTGGAGACTCGCACAGAGATAAATGAATCCTGTGGAGTACTTGCATTATTACACATATACGCATAAGATTGCTCTCTGGCCTAGTTCTAAATATGGATATGATCTCTGACTTGCATTCATGTTTGTTTGTTTTTAAAGAAACTTTATTAAGAAATTGAATAATTTC
The DNA here is from genome assembly GCF_965113315.1 of Podarcis vaucheri. NCBI lineage: Eukaryota > Metazoa > Chordata > Lepidosauria > Squamata > Lacertidae > Podarcis > Podarcis vaucheri. The sequence continues at coordinate 41,834,960 of NC_138761.1, read as the reverse complement.
TCATGAAAACTGCTTTGTATAAATGTCTCTTTAAGCTTGCTCTCGTATTTAAAAAAGACCCTTTGTGGGTTTTTTAGTTTCTCGTTAAAGGTAAAGGTAAAGGTACCCCTGCCCGTACGGGCCAGTCTTGACAGACTCTAGGGTTGTGCGCTCATCTCACTCTATAGGCTGAGAGCCAGCGCTGTCCGCAGACACTTCCGGGTCACGTGGCCAGCGTGACAAGCTGCATCTGGAACACGGAACGCCGTTTACCTTCCCGCTGGTAAGCGGTCCCTATTTATCTACTTGCACCCGGGGGTGCTTTCGAACTGCTAGGTGGGCAGGAGTTGGGACCGAACAACGAGAGCTCACCCCGCCACGGGGATTCGAACCGCCGATCATGCAATCGGCAAGTCCTAGGCGCTGAGGTTTTACCCACAGCGCCACCCGCGTCCCAGTTTCTTGTTACCTGAATGCAATTTTCCTTGCCTGCATCATCACAAAATATTTTCCTTGTGGCTGCTATCAACCTCCCCTTCTCCCCCTTCTTCCTGCCTTACTGTAAACTCTAGTGACCTGCAAGTCTTAGTCATCTACACCAGGCATATCCAACTCCCAAGAGACTGTGATCTACTCCCAGTATAAAAACACTGGGAGTGATCTACCAATTGTCATTGGAGGGAGGAGGACTGTGGGGGGGGGTGGATTGCCCAGAACTGTTGAGCTTTTTTTAGGAGAGAAGTGCCCAGAGTTGAGCTTTTGGGGGGAGGACTGCACAGAGTTTTTAAACCCCCCCCTTAACTTTTTGTTGGACATCCCGGATCTACACCATCCCTTGGCCCAAAACAAATGCAATGATCTCTGCAAAAGAATAGCAGCCAAGTTTACTGACAGCCAGTACAGTATTAATGGTGCTAAAGTGCTTGCTTATATAAAAGGGAGTTGGAATATTTAGAGGCATCACAACTAAAACAAACAATTTAATATCATTAGCAGGGGACTCAGGAAATTAACCCTAGGATGGCTGGCATTTTCCAGATCTGCTCAAATACTATGTTTTTTCAGCCTTAATGACAGGGATGCACCGAAATGTGTTTCCTTTTGCTGCTTCGCTGTTTTTGGAGGGCTGCCTGCTTTTGACACTCCCTTACTTTCTACTCAGGTCAGTCTGACTTACCTCTCCACACATATTTTTCACCTTATTTTCCTTTAAGATAAGGGTCAAACTGTTGGCAGCTTTGTCTACGATGGAAGGCAGCAGCTGGAGGAGTGGGAGGGGTGGTTCTTCTTCTTCTTTTACTTGGCTTGGATTTTGCTTTTATTGCCCATCCCACAAATGAATCCACTTCAGTGACGGTGGTCAGAAATCTCTGTAGGACAAAAAAAAAATGTAATTATTAAAGCTGGCCAAAACAAAATTCATAGAAAGGAAAAAGAACAAAATCAGCAAAACCTGTGGTAAACAAAAGCTGCCATCTGTAAACTCTTCGCAATCATTGTCTGAGCTACTCCCATGCTGCAGAAGCCTGGGAAAGGAATGTGAACGGTATTCTCGTGTTTTGCACCTGGACACACCGCGTTAGAATATATGTGATCCAAGTAAATGCAAATATAGGAATACTAGGCGCAGTTTTGTTAGATCTTCTTACTATATTAATTAGAGGTTTGGGGCTTTTGAATGACAAGGCAGTGAAAAGACAGCGTGGATGACTTGGACAATAAGGCTTTTTATGTTCCAATTACTGTAACATGAAAAAACCTGCAGAGATGCTACATTACAGCAATTTTGAAACATCAGCACATACAGTGCAAACTAGTGTATTGTAGTGGCTATAGTATGAATCCGGAAGTCCTGTGTTCATATCTTGCCTCTCAGGCGCCTATAGGCAACATGTGTTTTTCCCTTTCACAGGCAATAAGATGATAATACTGGTCTACAATACAGGATAGTACCTATTAAAGCACTTAATGAACTCCTTTGCTAGCTTTGTGCAACAATACTACCTGCTCCTTTTGCTTGTGAATATTCAGATCAATGCGCATTTACAGTTTTTACCAGGAACACTTCTGTGAAACTGATATATAAACCAATAAAAATGGCCCAGCTACGAAGCTTTACGAACTTCAGGAGCACGGCTAAGACTTTCTTGTACCAGCAAGCATTTTAAGGTATTTGGAGAGATTTAATTAAGTTGTTGCATGCATGGAACAAGGTCCACTCACACAATAGGACCTTCCCTGTCTCTTCCCCCATGCCCCCTAAAATCTGCTCTGGAGGGTTGGGAGGAACCCAGAAAAAGGGGAGAAGTCTCACTGCATGAGCAAACCTTGTTCCATGCACACATACTCCAATTCCTTGCACGCTACATTAAATTTCATCCAGAGTTTGCTTTTATGATAAATCTTTATTATTCCACTTTCTATGGATTATTTGTACACTGATTAGAAATGCAAATAAGTAAGTGGTCTAGAAATGTCTTAAATAAATGAATAGTATGCACTAGAAAAGATTAGTTAAAATGCTTGAGGCCCAAGAGAATGGCAGCTCTTTTAAGTATTTTTAGCTCTTAAGTTAGGCAGGTGAGGGCCTGGTAAGTGTCTGAATGTGACACTGCTGTACAGCCCTATATAAGCAACCCTTTGATCTGTTGATTTTGAACGAAATCCCAAAATGAGTGTAATGTATTTTCATTTCTGAGACTATTAATAGTTTAGAACTCTTTTAACTGTTATCATTTACCAGAGTTAAAGTGTATGGGGGGGGGTGAGAGGGAGGGAGGGAGGGAGGGAGGGAGAGAGAGAGGGAGAGAAGCCCAGCATAATGGAAAATGAAAGGGGTGTCTCCACCAATTTTACCCTTTCCATTTGGCAAACCATGTCCTTGACAAGAGTATTGCTTTTTAATTTCCTGCCTTGCTGGTTTGTGCTCATTGCCCTCCCCAATGATCTCAGTTCAGCTCTGAGAGTTGTGCTTTACTGCTGAAGAACAAGGATTGGGATGTTGTGCATAAGTCTCTCCTAAATGTTGACCTCAGGCAACACCCCCCAGCTATGAAGTCGCAGTTTGCATACAAGGCCTGGAAAACCTGTCAGCATCTGCCAGTGCTTCTGCCAGAAAAAAACCCAAAAACATTGCCAGATCAGCCCCCCTGCCCAATTTTTTTCCATTCTCTATTTCCAGAACAAAAATAAAAATAAAAATTGGTACTTTGTGGTTTGCTTTAGAATGGTCTTCCTCTGAGTATACTTGTGGGATGTGAGTGGATGGAAAGGATAATTGGGAAATGGACACATTCTCTTTCCTTCTTATATGGCAGCAGAGAATAGATGAAAAGGGCAATTCTCTCGTGCATTCGAATGCAATGTTACATCACAAAAATTGTTAGGCTCCTTTTTCCTAACTCTGTCATGGCTGGTGTAGATTGGGAGGCATCAGCTGGTTCCGAATCTTAGCGTCTGCCCACTTCATGTATCCGGTGCCCACAAGGGTGGCCCCACCCTCTAGTGGGAAAAACATTACTTTGTGCAATGTGAATGTGCAGTGGTACCTCAGATTACATACGCTTCAGGTTACAGACTCTGCTAACCCAGAAATAGTGCTTCAGGTTAAGAACTTTGCTTCAGGATGAGAACAGAAATTGTGCTCTGGTGACACGGCAGCAGCAGGAGGCCCCATTGGCTAAAGTGGTGCTTCAGGTTAAGTACGGACCTCCGGAATGAATTAAGTACTTAACCCGAGGTACCACTGTAATGTGATTCCTAAACCTGAACTAACAATATGGAGGGGGCCTTACTTTGGACTGTGTGGGAGCCCTCTCCTGTTTTGAGAATATGCCCTCTCTAAAGACCAGAGCTAGACTGCAGTGCCATGATGATCTTGTAACTTTTTTAGAGCAGGGATGGGAAACCTGTGACTCTCCAGATGTGGCTGGACTACAACTCTCATAATCCATGGTCTTTGCCCATGGTGGCTGGAGCATCTGATGGGAGCTGGAGCATAACAGCATCTGGAAAGTGACAGGATCTCCACCCCTGCTTCAAAGGCGTCAGTGCAGGGACTCAGCTTGACTTGGTAGATGTATTGTACGTACCACCACGCCCTCTGAGAAGCTTGGTAGTGTGGAGACCTGAAACTACTGCAAGAAGCTATCATCTAGCACTTCGCAGGCACCTACCTCATCACTGGTTGTTTCCTCTGACTGCCCCCACAAAATAATTGTGAGTGTCCTAAATGTCATCATCATAAAAAAACTCAGGTTTCATCTTAGAAAATATTCAGCATATGAGTATGAAGGTCAGTTAAAGTGAAACCATTCCAAATGTTCCTGTCCTGAAAGTGTCGGGCTCAGTTAGCAGCTGAAAGGAGGACAGGGGTATACATTTCACAAGTCCCTTTGCATTGCACTCTTGGTGTTTACACCAGACTTCAAACAGAAGCTTAGGGAGGATCTTCTGTTTGCCTTTGGGAACAGCTACTATAAATCTTTCCCTGCTGAAGTCAAGGTATGACATTTTGAAATATGGGATAGATGCCTTGGAGTAAAATAATATTGCTATAACTTAGGTGTCAAGCTGATGCTTGCTGGGTGTGATAGATCCATTTTAAGGGCTCTCTGGAAAGGGACTGTAGCTGGCCAATTTTTTATGAATAACTTGAGATAAAGGACTGTCAAGAAAAGAGCTCAATGTTAATTTTAAGGCTGCAATCCTGGACACGCTTGTATGGAGTTAAGGCCCTCTAAATGGGCTTACTGTTGAGGAAGTAAATTTAGGATCGGTGGATAGGGTTCTGGATGCAGAAAGTAAAAAAGGGTAGGTTAATGAAGCTGGGAAGAAAGCTTTTTGAAGACCATGCACAGAAGAGGAAGAGGAGATAACCAAAGAGTGCTTTGCTGTTTTTTGGTATCCTGTAACACTTACTTGAAGAACCATTCAAATCCCCAGCTGGCACACAAAAAATATTACAGAGGTACCTCAGGTTAAGTACTTAATTCGTTCCGGAGGTCCGTACTTAACCTGAAACTGTTCTTAACCTGAAGCACCACTTTAGCTAATGGGGCCTCCTGCTGCCACCGCGCCGCTGGAGCACGATTTCTGTTCTCATCCTGAAGCAAAGTTCTTAACCCGAGGTACTATTTCTGGGTTAGCAGAGTCTGTAACCTGAAGCGTATGTAACCTGAGGTACCACTGTACTGTATTACAATTTGCTACAAAAAAACTTGTTTCAGAATCAAAATACTGTATAGATTAATCCTTATTTCTACAGTTCGTTACTTCATAAGCTGTATATTATTTACTATATTAGCAGCATTTGTCCATTGAATTTGGTAAATTAAATGATAAGAGTATTTATCTCACTTTGTGACCAGTATTGTTTTTTCCATTACTGGTCTCCATTTTTCTAATAAAAAAAATTGTAACTTACCTGTTCTTTTTTGGGCACATGGTTAGGTTTGAGTTTCAGCTATTTTTTATTAGTTAGTTAGTTACTAATTTAATTATTTGTATATCACACTTCATTGCCGAATTTCAGGGCAGTTTACAAAATACAATAAAACACAGTACGATGAAACAGGGATACAAGTCAGGGTTTCTCACATCCAGATACAACGCAAGCCACTAGTGTTGGTAACGTACTGGTAATGTAGAATTGATATGTCTGGATTTGTCTGTGTTTTCTGTCTCAACCTCAGCATCAGAATGTAAAAAGAGCCTTGCTGGATCCGGCCAATGGTGCACCAAGCCCAGCATTCTGTTCTCGGAGTGGCCATCCAGGTGCCTGTCGAAAATATGCAAGCAGCACTTGAGCACGATGGCATTCTGCCCACTTGTGACTCCCAGCATCCAGCATTCAGAGACATACCACCTCTGAAAGTGCAAGTAAAATACAGCCATGGCAGCTAGTAGCCTTTGATTGCCTTGTCCTCCAGTAATTTGCCTCGCCTTTTTTTAATAACAACATATAAATACTAAAATATTAGATATCATATTTACACCATGGGGAAATACTGAAACTGCGTTAAGTCTCAATGATTTGCATATGCAAGAATAGGAGTGGCTGGCATGTTAATAGGTCTGGCTGCACAGTGTTCATCTCCAGGCAACTATATGTTCAAGTGTATGTTTGGGTATAGAAAACAACTGGCTTAGTTAAATATAAGGTGCACTATGTCTGCTGTATTTATCATTAATCACGAACTGTTAAAAATACTTGCACCCAACTGGGAGGATGATCAGCCTGACATAAACAGTCTCTAGCCAGGTGTAGCATGTTCAAATTAAGACATTTTATTTACATACTACTGGGAGGAAGGGACGTGTGGAATGAAGGTTAATCAGAGGCCTCTGTATCAAATAACTGCTTATTAAAGCTATACTTTAACCTCCTTTGGTCTGTGTTACTGGGATTATTTGACCTGACTGCCTTCCTTTTTAAACAGACACTACAACTGATCAGGACAGCAACTACTTGAATCTCAGTAATTTAATTTTGTTTATTACTCTATAGAGTAATTTACTGCAGAACATACTTTCCAGATTTCCATAATATACCTGGTACAATGTTTTTGGACAATCCAGTCTGCTTCATGAGTCTTGACTGGCTAACTGGTTGCTGAATACAGAGGAGATGGGTGTTGGCTTGTTTGAAAGCAACATTTCTGACAAGAAGGCATGAAAAATGAAGTGTGAATTAAATCAGCTGAGGAAAGATGAAGCCCAAGTGTGTTCTCTTCTGTGTGAGAGCAGCTCATGACTGCAATGGCTGGTGACTCCTTACGAAAGGTTGATTCAAGTAGTAATTTTGAGAGATTTATTTAATGTAGGAAAATGTGTTATCCCTTACAGGCTAGTTGTCTTCATGAGGAACATGCAGTACGACTTGACCCTATGACTAAATTACCACAAAAACTGTATGCTGGCCCACCCATGGGTTTTTTTCACACAACTTGATATTTGAGCAAGTCACATGAAATGCTTCACCATCCCCTTTGCAACACATACATTCAATCTGTACACTGGGGGGAAAATCAATACTTTTTCAGATTAAGAATACTCCCAAAATATTTAAGACCCAACAGTCAGAGGAGAATATAGCAGCCCTTTCTCAAGCTGTCCTCCCTCTCATCCACAATCATCTAAAACAGCTACTTCCTAGCCACAGAAAGCCAGATAATACAGACACAAACACAGGGTCCAGGCCCAGCAGCAAACCAGGATGCCAACTTTGCCCCCATATCGACTTGGGCAACACTCTTACCAAAGCTAGTAATGTCAGACACCACACTACTCACTTGCTCATTTTCCAGTGGTGCATACAGTCATATGCCAGCAATGCCCATCTGCACTGTGCGTAGAACAAGCCAGCCTCCACAAAAACAATGAATGGACGTGAAGAGGACATCAGAAATAGCAATATCCAGAGAACATTTTAACATACCTGGGCACTCTGTAACTGACCTTAAAATGGCCCTACAAGAACACAGAGACTTCAACAGAAAACTCCAGTAGGAAACTGTTAATTGCAATTCATCAGGCAATTCAGTTATGTCACCGGTGGCTTGAATCAATATTGTTTTGTTTTTAATCACATTGCATGTGATTATTGGCTTACCAATGCCAGGTTATTTGTTTTATCACCAACGCTGCCTCACTATATGGTCACCGCACTGTTGTGTTAACTGGTCAGGGTAACTTTTTGACTTTCAGGTAAATGTTGTCATTTAATTTCCCTCTAAATTCACTTTTTCACGTGCCACACCCTACACGTGTATTTGTGCTTGCCAGATCAGGACTGTACAACATGCTTCAGATAAAGTGGAGTATAGACCACAAAACTTACGCCATTAAAAAAAAGTTGGTCTTTAAGTTGCCACAACTTCACCTATGTTTTGCGCGTGACATCATCATTTTATGTGTTAACCTTGTCTCTAAAATTATTCCTTTGTGTTATTAATCATTCTGTTTGTTAGTTCAGCTCTCTCTTTTTTCGCTTTATTTTTTTCACGGGTTTGGTGGAACAATTTACGGTGTGTTAAAGAAGGACTCCATAGTGACCAAACATAGAAAACTGAGCTCACACTTGGATACACTGTGGTATAATAAAATACTCCAATAAGATTGGCATAGATGTTAGGTAAAATAAAAATGCAAATACTCAGAAGATCAATAACATTCCATTCTTCCTGACCCATAATTTACAAGACACTTGGGAGTCACTTACTGATGAAGATAATATACACTGTTTGGGTATTTTCATTGAAAGCGGGCATTGGTTACACAGATAGTCTAAGACAGCTTGATTACTAAAAAAAAGGCTGAACACAGAAAATGTTTACAGTAACAAAATGGTTTGCATATCATGCTAAGTCATAGTTTGATTTAAACCATAATTTCACCATGATTATGCCTCCCACCCATTATGATGTTTCCTCCTGCCCTCATGGGTACAAGACTTATCAGTAGTACCTCGGTTTTCGAGTGTCTCGGAAGCCGAACGTTTTGGTTTTCAAATGCTGAAAACCCAGAAGTAATTCCTTCCATTTTTGAATGTGCTTCGGAAGTGGAACGGCTTCCGCTGCGTGTTTTTCAATTTTTCCAACTGAACTTGCAGCCAGCCCTTTGCGCCTCAGTTTTCAAACGTTTCAGAAGTCGAACAGTCTTCAGGAATGGATTCTGTTCAAGAACCAAGGTACCACTGTATCATCATCATCATCATCACCACCACCACCACCACCACCACCACCACCACCACCACCACCATCATCATTTATATTTGTCGGTTGTTTTATACAAATAAGTCTCAAAGGAATTTATCATGATAAAATACAAACAAATACAATTAATTTTAAGCCAGAAAGTTTAAAAACAATGTACAGTACATTTATAAAATGATCATCCAAACAGTCTTACCTCACTACCACTAAAATATCAGCAAAACTTAACTATCAAAGGCCTTGGTAAATAAAAATGGCTTAGCTTGGTGTCTAAAAACAAGCAATGATGGCGCTAGATGTATTTCCCTGGGGACAGCATTCCACAAATGGAGAGCAGGGCCACCACTGAAGATATCTGCTGTTTTGTGGTCACCCTTTGCACCTCCCTAAAACTGAGCACATGAAGGAGGATCTCTGATTAAGACTACAAAATCCAGACAGGTTCATATGGGGAGAGATGGCCCAGGAGTTACTGGGGTCTTGAACCATAAAATGTTTTATAGGTCAAAAACTGCTCTTAAACTGTGCTGAGAAACTAACCAGTACCCAATACAGTCAACCCCAAATTGGTATAATATTGTTATGAGTTTTTTGGGGGGGCGGGTTGCCATACCCCCCAAATATCTTGGGCCAGTCCTGAAGCTGGCTACTGAATAGCTATAGTTTCCAAAGGCAGCCCCATGTATAACACATTACAGTAATCTAACCTAATATGTCATAATGTTAGGTTCAATATCCAGGTACCTGGTTCAATAGATCTGTTAAGATCTTTGCACATTTGTCCTATTTAAAATTATTTCTCAAGGTGCATCTTGTTTGTTCTCTAAATCAAGCTCTAAAGCTTCCACAGTCTTCAATGCAAGTTTTTTTTTTTACGAACAAAATGGACAATAGCATCTCACTATATATTTTATGCTGATTTCACTACAAAAGGGGTATTTCTTAGAATATTTGAATGCTAAGCAGCAGTTCTACTAAGAATCAGAGCTTGGCTGTACTGACCAATAATTCCAATAGTCACCACACCCATGTCATCTAAGTTAATTAAAAACAGAAGTGTTTTAAAAAGTAGTATCACTGGATTTGTGGGTTTCTGATTTAGCCTCTGCAAAAGTGAATGAAGTGATTTATTTCATACTGGCTGTGTACTGTATAGTTGTTTGATTGATGGGTAGCCCAATTCACAACCCAGTTCACCTGAAGCATTTGGATTTCAGCCAATTCAGTCCCATTGGCTTCAACAGATCGTTTTAAATGAAAAGCCTTTGGGTTACTCAGGTTGTGGATTTGTCCGTAAAAAATAAAATAAAAATGATGCATACTGTACTTGTCTTGTCAAGCAATTTATTTACAGAAGTGCTGCCCAGCATATATATTTGGTATCAGTATTTATTTAAAATTTTTGAAATGCACCTTTTGTGGTGCAGGTTTTAACAAACTTCAGAAATCTTTCCAAGAATTTAATGTAAGTGTTGAGAGGTCTAGGTTTCTGTCCTGCTAGCTTAATGCCACAAGCCTCATTTCTGATATTTTGCACCCTGGTTCTCCAGCCAGGGATATGACATTAAGCTGGAACAATACTGATGGGTTGCAAAATCACATCTACCTGTTACTCCTAGAGGATTAATGAAAACATACAAGTAAACAACAAAATAGAAACATTGAAATTGTTACGGCTTTTAAAGCTCTGCACAATTTGGGACCATGATACCTTCTCTAATATGACCCGGCCTGACCAAAGTTAATCAACAGGTGCTCTCCTGTGTGGCCCTATTTCACATCTGACTGGAATGAGGGATGGAGAGCGCCACTCTTCCCAAGACATTTTGGCACCTGAAGTGAAATGGTGCCCACCCCCTGAGTCAAGAAAGAAGGGGAAAGTGAAGATCTACATCAGAAACAAGTGGGGAAGAATCAAATCAATCTTACCCAATAGTTGAAGTGGGAATCAATGGCCATTGGGGGAAGAAGGGGCCTGCTCTGTATCATACTAGGTCAGGGGTCGGCAAGGCTGGGCTCTGAGGTGTAGGGAGCAGCGGGAGTGGCACTCTAGAAGGCTGAGATAGGCAAGGGCCCGCAGCCCAGCTCCCTACTTGGCCAGGTGGGGCTCACTAGCTCTGGGAGGAGGGATGTGATTGCTCAGCTGGAGTAGACTTGGAGCAGGTGAGGGTCACCTGCCTCATCAAGCCCAGATGCTGCAATCAGCAAAGTACAAAAGGGAAGCAGAACTGAGGGGCTGTGTTTGCTCACTGTCGATGGAACTTGGTTTGGATGCTGCTGGACCTCTATGGGACTGCGCTTTGGGTTTGACTCTGGATGGTATCCTGACTGCAGGACTTCAGACCTAGCTACCTGGATGGACCTTGGATTGTGTTTCCCGACCTTTGGACTTTGCTTGTGTGGCTTCACCCCTGGACTTTGGACTTGACATACTAACTTGCAGCCAGGTAGGCCAGGGGTTCAGGACTCCAAATCAGCGGAGATGTCTCATTTGGAAGCAGATTTGCAAATGGAACTAGAGAATGAAGATTTGCGAAAATAAAATAAGCAGGCTATCCAAGCCTTTTATTGTATACCCTATAGAAGAATTACCCTATAAAATTATTCTGCATTTTTATATATTCTTTCTCCTTCCCTTGAGGTGGTTATTTTTGGCAGAGAAAATAGCAGGAAGGGGAAGGGTTAAGTATCCCCTTTCTCACACCATTCTTCCACTTAAACTGGGAGTCTCCAAGGGCTGCATTTCATTTTAAAAATACTGTCTGGTTTGACCCTGATTTTTTAAGGTTCTGGTGTGCATTTTACTTTTGTTGTTTTATGTTTTGCATTTTTTCCATGTCATGGGCTGCATTTCATTGACTTTTGTAAAACATTCTGCATTTTAATTCATAAATATAAAAGCTAAGTAAAGAGTCTAAGCTTACTAAGCTTACGGAGTTTTGTTTAGAGTCGTCTGCTTCTTTGTGACCATCAAAAGACATTTCCTTGCTTGAAATAATTTAAATTGTGCTAACTGCGTTCCTAAACTTTGTGCTTAACGGTAATTTATTGCCATTTGATTTAGCTTTATGGTAGACTTCTGGCAGAAGCAGTGATAGCAGCTGGAAGACTGCTCTCCCCCTTCCCCCATAAACTGGCATTTGACAATAATGAGATTTATTTTAAAAAACTGCATTGTGCATTTTGATCTAACAATGCTAAGCTTCTTTTTCCTTTTAGAAAACCTTTTGAATCTGACTGTCCAAGAGAATCTCTAAATACAAACCAAAAGTTCTGACATCTTTATCTGTTATGCAACTAGAGCATAGAAATAACTGAGGTATAAATAAAGATGTTTTGACAGGGATTATTGATCTAAAGAGAGACTAAACTGGAAAATGTGTTTATTAAGTCGTTATTTTTTGCCATGTTGATATATGACACTGTCAAAGCCTAGGTCAGATAGAATGGCCTCTCAAGTTAACCAACCATGGCACCACATTTTGTGTAATCCACATGCTCTGTAGCCATAAGGGAAGAGTTGATTACAACTTAATTTTTTGGTTTTTTTGTCTTTATTTATTGCTATTAAATCATAAATCCCAAAGTAACAGTGGGTGTGTCAACAATGATCATTTGCTATACACCTGCTGTAGCTCTGTGTTGTTCAACTATATTTCTGCCCAAATGCAGGCATGATAATATGGTTTTGATTAAAAGTCTATTCAGCTCAACTGTTGAATCGGTAACTTCCCCTTACTGCTCTTCCTTTTCTTAATACTCAGCTCTGGATGTTTTGTTTACTTTCGTTTAAAATGATAATGAAAATGTACTCACAATCGATGTTCTTCAACCTTGGGTCCTTAGATGTTGTTGCACTACAACTACCATTATCCCAACGACATCTGGGAACCCAAGGTTGATGAACATTGTTAAATTGCCACAGTGATCTCTCGAAATTTTTAATTTCAGTCAATTCTTCCTTCCAGAGAAAAAAGCCTGTGTCTGGTTACTCTCCTTTGTTCTTACATAACTGTAGGAAACTAGATTCATACGCTGTAACGGAGAGACTGTGCTCTCTGACAAGGAATAATGACATCTGCTAGAAATAAAATAGAGTGCATTGGATGCTATTCAGTTCTGAAACTCTATCTGGAGAGCTGCTGAAATCCATAGCTTAGTTCCATGTGCTTCAGATGCTTATTTACTCCATTTCTCTACCATTCTTCCTCCAGTGAGCTCAGAGTGGCAAGGTTGATCTCCCCTTCCAGTTTTATCCTCACAACAACCCTGTGAATAGGCTTGGCTTTGACAGGTCAGGCCTGTGGAGTATTGGAGCGGGGCGGGGGCGGGGGGGGGCAGAAGGGAATGGGCAAGGCCTGGCTTGGAGGGGGGAGCTGGGAACTACCCCGCAGCATCGAAAAAAGTGCAGGGGGGAAATCATGAGGGTCAAATAATGAACGCTGTTATGCCCAATCAGAAACAGCCGCTGCCGCAGCCAATTGAAAAACAGAACAATCGCTGAAAACAATCGCCAGCTTCCAGCAAGGGGGGGGGGAGCTCCAGGTTTAAGCAGTGGATGCACGCAGTAGCATGGGGAGGAGTGGGAGCACAAATGGAAAAAACAACAAAACAACAGTGTGGATGGGCCGATGGCGCATGTGCCACCAGTGAGACCTCTGTACGCCCTAGGTTCGCCACTGATGCCCTAAGTTTTACTCAGGTTGGCACCCCTGGTACTAGACCAGTCTTTTATGACTGTACATGCTGGCTCATTTACTTAAGCATGATTTCCATGTTTACTCTTAGCTATACCCTGCTTTTCTGTAAACTGCTTAAGGAGCTTTAAAAGGTAAAGGTAAAGGTACCCCTGCCCGTACGGGCCAGTCTTGACAGACTCTAGGGTTGTGCGCTTATCTCACTCTAGAGGCCGGGAGCCAGCGCTGTCTGCAGACACTTCCGGGTCACGTGGCCAGCGTGACGAAGCTGCTCTGGCGAACCGGCACCAGAGCAGCACACGGAAACGCTGTTTACCTTCCCGCTATAAAGCGGTACCTATTGATCTACTTGCACTTAAGGGTGCTTTTGAACTGCTAGGTGGGCAGGATTAAGGAGCTTTAAAGTGCATTTAAAACTATAAAATAAAAATGGAATGAAATTTTAACATTAGCAAAAATTTCAACAGCTGTTGAAAATAAATTCCTTAAACAGCTGCTCTAAGACTGCAAAAAAATTTTTTGAAGAAAAGTCTGGTTCTGGTTGCATGCTGAAAAATCAGTGAAGGACCTCTTTGGGGGAGGCATTTAACAATCTAAGTGCTATAGATGAACAGTCCTGTCATAAATCCCCACCCCCTGTAATGAGACAGAACTGTTAAAGGAAGCAATTTGGTACGTGATACTTAAATATTCTTTAAAAATTATTTGAATTATTGTTCCCCAGTTTTATTCTACAGGGTAGAATGGGTAAATGTTTGTTTTGTTTTAACCACACATTATTGACTTCTTCTTTTTCGTATTTGCTGGTAGAAAAAGTCATCACCCAAAGCCTGTGCAAAATCTATCAGCTTGGTGCTGTTATTTTTAACGTCCATTGACAAAAGGTCACATAATCCTCCTTGAAGCTAAGATGGTCAGAGCAGATGCTCAAAACTTTAAAAAGGAAAAAGGTGGGTGGGTCGGGAGGCAACTATCAGGACAATTTTGGGCAGCATGCTTTTCTAGAATTAGCAATGTGTCCTTTAGAATCTTCCATAACCTGGAATAGCTGTGAGTCTTTTTCTTTGGATGCCAAGTGACAGCCTGTGATGCGTAAATCAGCCATGCCTCTCACTTTGATTTCCAGCATTTTATAGCATATTCTTACACGCCACCCTAATCTCCGAGTGGTCCGAGTTTCTAGGGGTTTAGGCACTTACCAAGGGTTCATATTTCCTTTGGAAATGAGGCACAGCAGAGACTGTGGTGTCTTTATGATGTATGTGCAATAGACAACATTGCATACAAAAATGTATTTATTAGGTGAAATTCTCCATGAAAATGCTGGCGAATTTTCAGGGAGGCTTCTAGACTTCTTTTTTTTAAAAAATACAAATAAAAATCACTAATTACTCTGCATTAATTTATTTGGTGCATTTAAATCCCACCTTTCTTCCCTCATAGATACTGTCTGGTTCCCAGGCAGTTTCTCATCCAAGCCTTGACCAGACCCAAACCTGACCCAAATCAGGTCCTCTCAGACCACGCCGTAGGGCCATTAATATGAATTTTACTTTGCAATTGTGATCAATTATGATTATTTATTTATTTACTTATCCCAACTTTTCCCTGACAGGGACTCAATGCCCCTTATACCTAAAATGGAACCAGCTAAAAACATAGGGAAAGAAGTGCAATTATTATTTAAAAAAACAACAATTAAACATTATGTTTTACAGATCTATGCTTTAATTACAGATACTGATAAATCAATAATACAAATCCTGTAACAAAAATATTATAACCTAAGAATTGCTTTGAGGATCAGGCAAATATCCATGTAGCCCAAGTGTCTTTGAGAACCTAATAAGCATTCCATGAAGGTTGAGTGATTATGAGAACAAGACCTCACAATGGGACAAGACCTCACTGTGGTTCCTTACAAATATTATTTTTTGGGAAGGGTAAATGGGTGAAGTCATTCTCCATCAAGGACTCACCATCATTGCTGTTCTCTCCTCTCCTTCCCCCTCCACCTCGTACTCGTACTAATCTTCAAGGTTGTTGCTTAAATCTGATTTTCCATCTGGATAAGGTGACTATGAAACATCATGGCCAGTGATCTGTGACTGTAACATCCCTAAAAAGAGACACATTTCCACACCCCAGCTCGAACCCCTTTTTATTTTTAAGGAGGGGTTCTGCCTTTTTTAAATTTCTCACAAGGCAATAACTAACTAAATGTATTTTGCCTTCCTAGGACAAAGCATATAGGAAAAGGCTGCTCACAAAGTAAAGAATAATATGTATGTATTATCACAAATTTAAAGTACAATAATTTACAATAAAACAGCAGACCAACATCAGAAATAAAACTGCATTAAAAAAAGACTTTTCAGCAAACAGTTTATAAATACATAATTGCAAGCTCTAAGTGGAAAATGTCAACAGGAACAAAATGGTCTTAAGAACCAATTTAAAAATAGGAGGCTGGCTAGCTGAACCTCTCCTGAGAGACTTTTCTATAATATAGGCATCACAACAGAGAATGCTGTTGCTCTTTTCCATACTAACTACACTTCTCAAGGCTAGTCAGACATTTCACAAGATGGTGACCTTTCAATTCCACAGACTAGAAGTCACCTTTTTCTTCAACACTGGTGTGACAGACATCAATCAACCTCTTGTCAGTGCACTTGGGGTTCCTTTTTCAGTCAGCCTAAAGTCTTCCCGAATCTTCTTTCTCAGTTCAGCTCATCTGTTGGCGATTTCCCATGTGGGAATAAACACCTCACCCATTCCAGTTCTGCTTCGAAGTATTTATTGAAGAATTAACACTATAGCTTGTATAACTACTGGCCTAAGGAAAATAAAACAGAACTATATACAGTACAGAGAATCATTCTTCCTCTCTGCTCTTCAACCATCTGGACAGAGTGGCCAGCACACTCTTTCAGAGGTTTTCTCATACAGAAGTCTGTCACTGGGGAGAAAATTTGTTGCTAGGATCAAACTTGCTAGCGGCAAAACTATTCAAGGATAATTTCAAGTCGGTTTTTAGACTACACTAACACCTCTACCACACTTGAGGCCGCAGGACTATCTTGGAGGGCATGGCAGAGACAGATTTAGGGGAGTGCGACTGGTTCAGAGCTTGGCTTAGGACAGTCTGAATGACACATGGTTAGCCCTCCACCATTTACTCTCCCCCTGCCGCCTGACTAACCTAGGACCATTAATTTCAATGGGTCTATTCAGAACATGGCTATAACCCTAAATGTTATTTCCAACCTTGCATGCAAATTAGAAATATTCTTGTTTTACGGGTGCTAGGATGGAAACAGGTGGCAGGCAGTCTTTCACCTGCTAAATAAATCCCACAAGGTGGTCATAAATACCTGTACTTGTGTTGTGTCTGCCAACAGTTTACAAAAGCCACTAAGCTGAAGGGAGGGAGGGTTTGACAAGTAAGTTTGTACTTAATTGCACCCTGTGTGTATACAACTACACAAAAACATATGTAGAAGGTGGTTTAGAAGCAACTACAACAGTATGTTCGTGCAGACAGGCGTTTGTGTTAAAGGAACATTTATTGCTCAAGTTAACAGTGCAGTTCTGTTGCACCCAATGTTAACAAATATTACATTTAATGCGCAGAATGAAGGGTTGTGAGTTGACAGGATGACCCTGCTGTTTTATGCTTCCTTCCATGTGCAAAGCTGCCCCAATAAATTTGGGTTTCCAATATTGAATAGCCAAAGCAACTCATGCCCCCAAGTGTTGTAACCATTTATCCCCTCCACTATGAAAATGTGGAAAAGGCAGAAGGCTGATGAGAGCAGCCTTTTGGATTGTAAACTTCCACCATCTGAGACTTCTATGCTAAATAGCAGGTCTGTTTGCATAACTGAAAACAAGGGCCGAGGAAATTTTATTTCAGCAGGCAAAATATTCCAATCCATTAATTTTTGTCTGGTTTTAGGAAATAGTAGAATACCAGGCAAGCTAGTGGTTGCTCCAAGCTCACACTGCATGGCCCCCCCTTTTTTTTACAAAGCCATCCTTACGTTCCTATACAAATAATTTTGGAACTTTCACCACTTTGGAACTAACCTAAGTTTTGCTGCCTGCTTTTTTCTGACTGCTCTATGGAAAATCACATGAATCTGACCTTGGAAGAAGTGTAAGTAAACCATTTTTAACTTATCAAACGTGATCTTTTTCTATGCTAGGGGAAGTAGAGAACTTTGGAAGGTATATTTTAAAGGTCTAATAGGCTATATTCCCATGCTTTACTGTGCTTCATATTTTGTGATTTTAAATCTCTGCTGGCATTCTCTTACCAAAGAGTACTTGCACCAAGCCTGGTTCTGGGCACCCAGGGAATTCTCTTTCTCTTTATGCATTATTTTTTAAAAATTTCCCAGCCAATAATAGCAAATAAGCTTCACTGTTCCCCTGAAGTGACAAAATGGCTGAAGCAAGCTATGATTTGAGGCTGGCACTCAGGAAACATAGGCAAACATGCCAAGTGATTTCATCATTCTCCAATAGTGTGAATGATTATTTTAGAAATCTCCTTCCTCTATACAGTGGTGCCTCGCAAGACGAAATTAATTTGTTCCGCAAGTTTTTTCTTCTTGCGAGTTTTTCGTCTTACGAAGCACGGTTTCCCGTAGGAATGCATTGAAAATCAATTAATGCGTTCCTATGGAAACCGCTCGCCAGGCTGGCGGTGCGGAGAAGGGCTTTTCTCCCCACCGCAAGCCTTCAGGACAGGTACGGGAACAGAGGGGAAGGGGCGCAGCGCTTCTCCTCTGTTCCCGGGGCTTGCGGTGGGAGGAGGGTTTTTCCTCCCCACCGCCAACATTCAGAACAGCATTCTGAATGTTGGTGGTGGGAAGGAAAACCCTCCTCCCACCGCAAGTCTTCAGGACAGCCATCCGAAGGCTGGCGCGGGGAGAAGGGCTTTCCGCCCCACCGCCAGCCTTCGGAGCAGCCTTCCAAAGGCTGGCGGTGGGGCAGAGAGCCCTCCTCCCGCCGCCAGGCTTCGGAGCATCCTTCCGAAGGCTGGCGGCGGGAGGAGGTCTTTCCGCCCCACCGCCAGCCTTCGGAAGCCTGCTCCAAACCCTGGCGGTGGGGCGGAAAGACCTCCTCCCACCGCCAGCCTTCGGAAGGATGCTCCGAAGGCTGGCGGCGAGGTATTTCCGCCCCACCGCCAGGCTTTGGAGCAGGCTTCCGAAGGCTGGCGGCGGGAGGAGGTCTCTCCGCCCCACCGCCAGCCTTTGGAGGAGGTCCGAGGACAGTGGGGAAGACGCGCTGCGCGTCCCCGCTGTCCCGGAGATTTCCCTATGGGCTTTCGTCTTGCGAAGCAAGCCCATAGGGAAATTCGTTTTGCGAAGCGCCTCCAAAACGGAAAACCCTTTCGTCTAGCGGGTTTTCCGTCTTGCGAGGCGTTCGTCTTGCGGGGTACCACTGTACTTTTGTTGCTTTTTTTTTTTCTATGTTCACACTGTGGCTGATATTTCTGAGGAAAAATTCTGTCTTGCCTTTTTCTCAAAACACGTGTGTGTGTTTAATGTTCTCCTTTCTGCTTCAATGACTGCACAAAGTGCTATTATCTGTTTTCTCCCTGAGCATTAAAGCAATTCTTTAAGATAGACCTGCCCAGAATGTTTCTCTGATCATTATGAGACTGTCAGTCGCGATTGTTTTTGGTAGCAATTTTATGATTGCCTAGCCATGTGGACTAAAAAAACATGTTTTATTTAAAAGGAATGCGCTTTTGCATGGCGTAATGAGACTGGGATACAAATACCTCTCAATAGGACACATTCTTGTGAAATGATTTAGTGTCCCAGCTGGGATTTGGCTCCTAGAGAGATTTCCAGATTTGTTGCTTACTGACGTTGGTTCATGTTTAGGGAAGAGAGAGCAATATTACCTTGTGAGAAAAGCCAGTTGAGGGCGAGGGGTGGAATGGGGGGACGGAGTGGGGAGAAAAATAGTCTTGATTTTCCCAACACTGGCTTAATGTATCACAAAGGACATATTAGGGAATAATATTGCTTTCCTCTCTGCTGCTCATTCTATAACAAGGTTTCCCAAATGTGGGTCTCCAGTTGGACTACAATTCCCATCATCCTTGACCACTGGTCTCTCTAGTTAGGAATGATGGGAACTGTAGTCCAAAAACAGCTGGAGAACGGAGTTTGGGAAACCCTGCTCTATAAGAACTAAGGAGACAGTTTGCTGGATCCATGAAAAGTGAGGGACTTCAAGTGGACTTCAAACAATGACCGCCCAAAAAGGAGAAATGCATCTCACACACCCAAAAGAGGCCACAGATTAACAAGGGGGGAAATGTATGTGTTAATTTATATGATTTTTTTTTTGTAACCACTATTCACCAATGGTAACCAAATTCTGTCCCATCTGTAAAATGGACCTCCCACCCATGGTTGCACCAGCCTATCAAATGAATAAAATGCAAGCCATACATTATAAACTAAACATATACTTATTTATATCTGCAAATATGCCATTATGGCTCACTGAATTGTATACCATGCAGGATTGTACAGTATCTTCAGCAGTAGGGACATGGGTGGCGCTGTGTCTAAACCACTGAGCCTCTTGGGCTTGCAGATCGGAAGGTCAGCGGTTTGAATCCCCATGATGGGGTGAGCTCCCATTGCTCGGTCCCAGCTCCTGCCAACCTAGCAGTTCAAAAGCACACCAGTGCAAGCAGATAAATAGGTACCACTACAGCGGAAAGGTAAATGGCATTTCCGTGTGCTCTGGCTTCCATCATGGTGTTCCGCTGCGCCAGAAGTGGTTTAGTCCTGCTGGCCACATGACCCGAAAAACTGTCTGTGAACAAACGCTGGCTCCCTCGGCCTGAAAGCAAGATGAGCACCGCAACCCCATAGTCGCCTTTGACAGGACTTGACTGCCCAGGGGCCCTTTACCTTTACCTTTTTACTGAACCAAAGAAGAACAAAGCAATTTGTAGATCCAACAATTGAAATGACCTCAGAGTTCCAAGTGGAAGTCCCAATCAGAGCAACACTTACGGTTCCTTACAGGCACTCTCTCTCCAAAAACATCTGATGGTAGAGCAGGAACCTGGACAAATCTGTAACTCTTGAAGCAGGCAAAACATCCAGGCCTCTTCCAAGCTCTCTGCCTTCTCCTCCAAGCTGGCTTCCGGAATTCTCCTACAAGAAAAAAGTTAGTGAGCATGCTCCACTGCTGTGGAGAAAAGGGGAGGGTGTCAGATTATGGGCCCTCTGTTGGCTTTTACAATGTCTCTTCCCTGCGCCTAATAAGGATTACAGCATGGGTTACCTATAGATGCAAATTTATAAATAATTGCTATGCTTTACAGGCTTTTGTTTATTTAAGCTGTTTACATACTGCTTACCTAGTGAATTTTCTAAGTGGTGTATATAATTTTTTTAAAAAAAAGCTTGCAGTAGATTTATCAGTTGAAATTAAACAGAAAAACAGAAAATGTCCTTAAAATTGCCTGCTGAAATAGAAAGGTTCAATAGAAGTTCAACAAGGAGTCGTCTTGTCTAATCGCAGCAAGGAAGAAGTGCCACAGAATTCGGTCTACAATACTGAATGCACAGTTTCTGGTGCACTGGCCCGGCTTGGCCCAGTTCAACACCCTGAGATGAAATGGTAAGGTGCCACCTTTCCCTGTCCGCTCCCTCCCTCCCCTCCCCCGAACTTCTCTCCCATCTCTAGTGTAAATTAATAGACATTTAAATAAAAAAATCTTGATTATTATTCCTCCCTACCCATCTGTGCAAGTGATAGCCATTTGTTTGGTCCTGGAACACATACTTTCCTATGACTAATCATTGTATTATATGATCTATCTCACCTCATGAGTTTACTCGAATAAGTTTACTCTTTCACTGGCTGAAACAGATTCCTTGCAGTTTGCAAAATAGAGTACATATGGGGCTGTATGTGACTTTGCCGTGCAACTATGTTATAGTGAGTGCCAAAAGGGGAGAAACATGTGGAAACAAAGCATGATTTTCAACTTGCAGAGTTAAATTTAAGTGAGCACATATGAGGGTAAGTGGCAGAACTGAAATATGACTAAGGGAGAGGGTGATATTTCAGAACTGGAAATCATGGAAATTTTGATCAGCGAGATGGAAACTGTGGGGTTTCAGATACATTCTTCTAGAAAGAACCCAAGAAATCAAACAAAAACTTGGATGTGCTCAGAATAGCCGTGTGCATCACCCACAGAAATATACATACATTTTGTCTGGGTCAAAACACTGATGGGAAAATGTTAGGCTTTCAATTCCAGGCTCTGGAAGCACCCATGGTTTAAATGTGCATTTCTTTTCCAGGGGTGGAAATCCATCCTGCAAGTTTTAGGTAGATGCTGGCTGTTCATGGTGTTGACTGGCAGGACCCCTAAAATGTCATCAAGAAGCCTTCTTACCCCTCCAGTCCTAGACCTGCTTTGTACTTAGCAAAACATCCATATATAGATGTACAGTTATAGTAAGAGAGAGCAACAAATGAACGCATATGTCCATTACTATTCTTGCAACACTTTGAAATGGGGGAAGGGCAAGACTGAGCTAGTATTCAGTTCACTGAAATGACAGGTATATGTGTTCTGAAGATGGAAAACAGGGACAAACTGTGAGCTCTCCTTTAATATTAGGTTTGTCTTAACCCTTAAAAATTGGTTAATTTTAGATTTCTTCATTTATTATTGCAGCAAAGATTATTATTTTCTGTCCTATTGCACCTTTATTCTGCATTAATATGCTTAGGGATGGAAAAATAATTTGATTTAGTACACATTTAAAGGCAAATCTTTTTCCGCTTTTTGAAACAATATGTGAACTGAAACACAGCTGTCCTTTGAAATTTGCACATCTGAATTTCACAGTGCAGTTCTCCAACCAGTTTTTACCAAAAAAAATGCATATGTTAGGGAAAGCTGTACATAAATATGAAAATAAAATACAAATGTGCATTATATTAGGGTAAATTACTTGCAGAAATGTGTACATTAGTCAAAACTGCATATAAAAATGTGCGTGTTAGGAAAAACATCATGCTAAAATCTGGTGAATTTTCATGAGGATTTTTTTTTAAACAATCTTGCAAATCATTGCAAAATGTGAAGAACGTAATTTAAAACTGGAAAAAAATAGAAACTGAGACAGATCTACCCTCAATGTGCTGTTCACTGCTGTAAGGGCCTTTGGGTTAAAAAGCACCATATAACATACCTTAACATTTTTTAAAAAAGAAAAATCCTCCCTGCAAAAGACCATTAAATCAACAGTCTAAAATTATCTAACCATAGCACTGCTTAAAGCACCAGCATCGTCAGTCCTTCCTCTCAGGAAAGGTGCCAGGACCTGATCATTGTCCACAACCATTTTTTGCCCTTCTTTAACATGTATGCTGTAAAAGGGGGAAGAGTTTGAAGTTCATCCTCCTCCTTTCTTAAATAATTGGATCCATTCTGTGAGAGCTGAGCTTCTTGGTCATTCCCTTGTTTGTTTGAAATAAACTAACGCATTAATAAAATATTCTATATAATTTTTCAATTGCCCACAAGAGTCTGAAAAGCTACATCCCCCCCCGAAAGAAATAAAAGACCATTGTTAAAGAGATTATTTTGCGATAGCCTTCAAAGCATATGATGCAATTCCATCAACTTCAATTGCTCTTAAGGGAGACCCAAATTATGATGGTATAATTCACTTTCAAGAGGCCTGCTGATAGGCTTCATTAGTTTAATTCCACACATTGTGCTTATTGAATATATAAGTAATTTGCTACTCAATGAGCTGTGAACATTTGCTGGGCACTTCCATCTCCTTTTTATTTTCCAGCCTAGACAAGTAGATCAGAAAAGAGCAGAACATATAAAAAAAAAAATCTTAGAACATGCAAGTAAGCATGACTGGATTAGCTTTTGGCCTTATTTTTATCCACCATAATGTTTCTTCAAGCTTAGACATGTGTTTGCTCCACAGTTTGTCCTATTTATATGCCAAAGTTTCAAAGTTCAACTATTTTAGACTTCTGTGCATGGAAAATAAGTGTGGCTGTTTTTGTTGTTGTTATTCTGCATTGGAAATAAGATACCCAATGATTTATTAAATGTGAAATAAAATAGAGAGACAATTTATCATCAACACTTGGGAACATCTGACTAATCCTTTCCCCCTGTAAATAAAATTTGCAAACTAAACATTCAAACCCAATGAATATATTTATGAGGAATCATAGTTCTAAACTGTATTGATGTTTCAATGTGAATATTTTATACTGAAGTTCTACAATTTTCCTTTTTGAAAACAAAAATTCAGATTGTCAACAAAAAATAACTAAGGGTAAATAATAAGTGTTGGCTACTCCAGTGCTGTTGACTTCCAGCACTGGCAAAAGGTTCCATCAACTATATTTATCCTTGTAACGGTGAAATTGTACTGGTACGAAGGTCTACTTTTCACCAGTCTTGAAAGCAGACCTTGCACCAGAACAATAGATGCTACCATGTAATGATAGAGCTTATAAATTAGAGTTTATAAAGCTACCCCCTCAGTATTAATGAAATGGACTTGCCCTATAGTCTAGTTTCAAAGGTGAAGTTGTTGCTCAAGTTTGTATAAGAAGTTGCTGAGCATATAAAGCTATTCCAAGCTGTTGCTCATTACTTTAGCCTGTCTGTGGACCCAGAATCAACCAGTACTGGTCCACTGTTACTGGAATAAATATGCTGCAGAAGGGCATTTTCCTCTTGGGCGAATGGTGCCTTTCTTGTGGCTTAGGGCACAAGAGCAAAAGACACAAACCAGGACCAACAACAATAATTTATTTATACCCCACCCATCTGGCTAGGTTTCCACAGCCTCTCTGGGTGGCTTCCAGCAGAATATCAAAACATAATAAATATAGAAACACAATCCACCATGTTCTTGCACTGTGCCATTACAGTGGTACCCCGCAAGACGAATGCCTCGCAAGACGGAAAACCCGCAAGACGAAAGGGTTTTCTGTTTTGGAGGCGCTTCGCAAGACGAATTTCCCTATGGGCTTGCATCGCAAGACGAAAGCCCATAGGGAAATGCTGGCGGTCGGGAGCAAAGACTTTCGCCCACAGCCGGCCTTCAGAAGAGGACCTCTTCTGAAGGCCGGCAGGGGGCAAAAGTCTTTGCTCCCCCCCCCGCCTGCCTTCCCCCCCCCCGCCTGCCCCGGGCGATCTTAAAATGCTGGCGGGCGGGAGCGAAGCGTTCGCTGCCGACCCCCAGCATTTTAAAATCTCCAAGGGACAGCAGAGAAGTCTCTGTCCCGGGGAGATTTTAAAATGCTGGGGGTCGGGAGCGAAGCGCTGCCGACCCCCAGCATTTTAAAACGATGTTCCGAAGGGGGGAGGGGGGGCGGGAACAGCTGCCCCATCCGCCCCGCTTCGGAACGATGTTCCGAAGGGGGGAGGTGGGGCGGGAACAGCTGCCCCATCCGCCCCACTTCGGAACGATGTTCCGAAGGGGGGAGGTGGGGCGGGAACAGCTGCCCCATCCGCCCCACTTCGGAACGATGTTCCGAAGTGGGGAGGTGGGGCGGGAACAGCTGCCCCAGCCGCCCCACTTCGGAACGATGTTCCGAAGGGGGGAGGGGGGCGGGAACAGCTGCCCCAGCCGCCCCACTTCGGAACGATGTTCCGAAGGGGGGAGGGGGGCGGGAACAGCTGCCCCAGCCGCCCCACTTCGGAACGATGTTCCGAAGGGGGGAGGGGGGAGGGAACAGCTGCCCCAGCCGCCCCACTTCGGAACGATGTTCCGAAGGGGGGAGGGGGGCGGGAACAGCTGCCCCAGCTGCCGGGCTTCGTAGCGCTGCTGCGAAGCCGGGCGGGGGGGTGGGAACACCTTCTGAAGGCGGGCAGGGGGCGAAAGTCTTTGTCCCCCCTGCCTGCCTTCCCAGGGGCTTTTAAATCGCCCCGACAGCGGAGAAGTCCTCCGCTGTCCGGGGGGATTTTAAAATGCCGCCCGCCAGCATTTTAAGATCGCCCGGACAGCGGAGAAGTCCTCCGCTGTCCCGGGGTTTTTTAAAATGCTGGGGGTGAAAAGAAAAGCCCTTGTCCCCCCCCCCCCCAGCCTTCAGAAGAGGTCCGGGGACAGACTGTCCCCGGACCTGGCCTGAAGGTGGTTTCCCTAGGAACGCATTAATTGATTTTCAATGCATTCCTATGGGAAACCGTGCATCGCAAGACGAAAAACCCGCAAGACGAAGAGAATTGCGGAACGAATTAATTTCGTCTTGCGAGGCACCACTGTAATTTCAAAGAGGCTTGAGCATTTCAGTGGATTGTGCCCTAAACTTTTAGCCCTAGCAGAGAATACAGAAGTAGGGGTATCCCAAGTGATAATCTTGTATTGGGATGCCATGGGAATTCCTCACAACACTTTCTCTGGATTGAGAACTGGGCTTCCATCTGTGTTCCCTTAGTAGCCTATAATGCTGATCAGATTTATAAAAAGCTATTTTGTGATGGTAGGTCCGCTTTCTGTGGTTAAATCCATGGCTATGCTATTTAACAACCGTTTTGAAAGCCTGCAGGAACATAAGCAGGTAACTCCAGTATCAAATGATTCCAAAAATAGCCTCTAACACAAGTTCCTAAAGCTTTTGCCTGATGTGCATAGAAAGATAATAAAACCACTGCTAATATATTTTCCACTTACATTTCAGTCAGGAATAGCAATCCTACTTGGGGCTTTTTCTGGTTTAAAGCAAATATCTCCATAGATTGTCTCCAAAATTAGTCTTACTAACATGGAAGTTGTGAAACATTTTCAACCCCTAGATTTGATAAATTGTCCCTTCAAATTTTACTAATTGATTTATTCACCCAAATTTTGACTGCTGCATTTTCCTTTCTATCTAAAGTTTCTGGCATCTCTGTTAATATCTGGAAGATCTATAGTAACTGACTTTATAATTGGATATACAGGTATCACACTGACTCAAAATGTATCTTAAAATCAGAAGGAAACCAAAATAATGAGGAAAGCATTACTCTTAAGATTTCATTTGTAGATGCTTTCAGTAACGTTAGCACTGGTTGGATATAAAAATAATACTAATAAATATGAGGAAGGGTGCTTAATGGGAGCAGCCATTGAGATAAAGGATTCCCTGGTGATCTACTGCAAATCAACCAGAGATCCAGTGCTTTGTTTCTGGGGGGACGCAGAAAATAAGGAGTGACTCTGATTGACAGGGGCCATTGGTGCATGTGTCATAGCCTGAATGAAAAGGAAACTGCATATCTTTTGAACCTAAATCACTTACCATTGCCATATTTTTTCTGTGCTTCTCCTACCAAGTAGAAGACAGATCTTCTTACTACAATCTTTGAATACCCAGTTCTGTCCTGCATCTCCTGTTCAATATCTCCTGTTCAAAGTTGAAAACATTGAGATGTAAACCCGGTTCCATGACAAACTGTGGGTGTACTGCACAATGTAGTACTGCAGATTGGGGGAGCCAACAAGAAATGCCTGTCTAGAACTAATTGGTATTTTTTCGAGGGTGGGGGGGTTGTATATGTGCTAAACTTGTAATTCCATCTATTTATTGGCTTGCAGTAGGGATAAATTTGTGAATTCACAAAAGGGACATCGCAATCATGCGCCGCACTTTGCTGGCTTTGAAAAGCTTGTGAGTAACACTGAGCAATTAAGATGCCCTTTTTATAGCTCTTTCAAGTGTAATCAAGTGAATAATTGAATAAAACCGAATGAAGGCCACAGCAGGCCACCCACAAGTATGCTGGCTTTTCATAGCTGCTACAAACAGATGAGAGACTCAGGGTGGGGGAGGGCCATCTATTTCAGAATGCTCCTTGTGCTGTATGGATTATGCAGTGAATTTGAGGCTTGGCTTTACGTTTCTGGATTCTTAACCACAAAGGTGGCAGGATCGTTGCTACTTACTTTATTTGCTGATGCTCAGTAGTTTCTTAGGACTGTCTGCTCTAAATTACATTTGATGTACTGCTCGCTTTTAGTGGCAGAAGCCTCCCAGAGTACGCCTACCTCTTCACTGGTGGCACTGATTTGGGACAAGATCGTGGGCAAACTGGCACCAATGGCAATACTGCTTCCCCGCCAGTAGCATGCAGTGGTGCCAGAGAAGGCAACGGGAGCGGGAGCAGATAGACGCTGGTAGGAGCAGTGATGGCAGCAGGGCAAAGCAGTACTTCCCATTTTGCCTCAGACTGGGAAACAGGACGCGTTCCCCCTGCCACAGCACTGGGCCTTTGGCTTGCCAAAATTTGCTAGACCAGTGGGTTCCCACAAGGTGAAAGCACTTTGCGCTTCATGGGCTGGCAAGCCAATCCAGGGAGTTGTTGTTATTACTATTGATTATTTTATTATTATTTATTATTATTGCTTATTAGTAGTATTACAAGATGTATGTGGCCATGTCAATAAATATTCCCTGAGCAGCTTACAGCAAAACAATATGAAAAATATAATACATAGCAATTCAAACAACAACGAAAGACAAACAGCCTGCAGCCCTGATTCCCCCACAGGTGCTTTCTAAGTATTAAAGTTTAATGCAACACACATTCAATATAACATGCATTTTGCACCTGGACCTTTGGACTATGCATATGAACAGTGTTGTTAACTTTTGAAAACATTCTTAAACAGCAAAATGTTATGGCAAAACCTCCTCTCTAGGTTATTAATGTGCTAATATAAAAAGCATAAGAGAGCCATTTCAAAATTGTATGTCAATCCTGTCCAATGAGATTTTTAAAATTTGATTATCACTTGGAGATAATTGGAACATAAGTATTAGGATCGCAGCTGAATGGAGTCTAATGTAACTTCAATAAAGTCTTTCAGCTTCAAATTAATGTGCTTTCTAGGAGGTAATGGCTTTCTAGGAGGCAATTTATCTCTCCAATTAGTTTTAATAAGCACAATGACAAAGGTAAGATGAACTAGTTTACTGGGCCACCTGCTTTTGATGGGAGTCCACTGAAAGATTGCTTGGCCTCTATAATTCTCTGGGATCAACCCATAAACAGTGCTATAGACAGTTTGATTTTAATGATGTTTAGCAGTGATTTGGGGAGGCCTGTGTAATCCAAGAATCTTTGGTTACACGGAAACTTGTGATTACAAGTAAACATTATTTTACTGCTTTTTCATTAAAAACCTTGGGTTGTATCCAGTGGTTGTGCAAGTGGAAGGCAGATTACACAACTGAGACGTCTTTCCCTGCTTTCCTCTGAAACCCACTGTACCACCCCTTGAAGAAAACCTTTCCAAACGGTCAGGTGGGGTTCCTGAAAAGTTTTTTGTGTTAAACAGGGCTGCAGTGTAAACACTTGGAATCAGGTGAAGGAATATTGCATCCGTAGAGCTCTGCTCATGCAACCATGCAATGCAGCCCTTTCCCATTTGAGTTGCCTAGTAAAATAGAGTATGTCTTGTGGCTGGAACATCATAAATTTCAAATATTTTTATTTGGGTCAGCATAAACAAAGGACTAACATAAACACTTTTGTTACTAGCTTAAATCTTAATAACATTTTGCACAAAATCAGCACAGTACCATCAAGAATCAGCAGGAAAACTACATATGTAAGAGGTGATCCTATCCAGGTCAGATTGCAGGTGCACAACCAGTGACCATGTGAATAAATGCTGTTGCAGCCATGCACGTAGCTCCACATTAACAGTATAACTCATTTAAAACAGTGCAAGCATCAAATCACACGCATTTGACCAAATTAGTGGAGAATGCACAACCCACAGTACTCTATCGGCAATGTCCAGGTTTTTCAAAACAGGATTAATTTTCAACACACAAACTGTACATAGAAATGGTTCTTAGTGCCTCTTCATCACCTGTGGAAGAGACAGATTTGGGCTTGATCCTACCCACGTTAAAGAACTTACATATTCCATTTATTTACATGAGAGAGTAAAGCTCATTTCCTCCAATTTCCTTCTTTAGGCAAGTAAATGACATTGAATAAATTGCTTAGGGCATAAATTAAAAAGTTAGGCTGGTTAATTTTAAATAAGGCTATAGATTACATCTTCCCCAAAATTATGTTGAAACATTTTTAGTAGTTTTCAGCTTCCCTTCCAGCCACAACAATGAAGCTTCTAGACTCCGTAATGTGGCCACAGTTTGAGTGCTTTGCATAACTGGGCAGGCTTTGATTTCAGATTAATGCTTTTATCTAAAAGTCCTCCCTAGTGAGTTACAGTATACCCATAATGAATAAAACCAAACACAGGTACATAAATACTTTTCTCTCCCTCTCCCTACCTCCTGCATTTCTTTTACAGAGCTGGCTGGGGCATAAATGTCATATTGAGATACTCGCTGTGTTAAAAATTAGTTTCACTAATAGTTTCTTGCTGTGACATGTACAGCTGGAGCAAAAACACAATTGATTTTTCGCTGAACTTGTAATCGCTGAGCTAATTTAAAGCTGCATTTGCACAAAGTAGCCATGAAAGATGGGTAAATTGGGCCCAGATTTTTATTTATTTATTGTAAATTCTCATTTACATAAAACCATAGAATTGTAGAGTTGGAAGGGACCCAAGGGTCATCTAGTCCAACCCCCTGCAAGACAACAATCCTGCCCACAGTCTTCCCTGAGGTGGGTATCAAGTCCCTATAACTGGCAGCACTAAATTGATTTCATTTATTTTAATCTATATAATACAGTATATGCAAAGAAGGATTGCCCGTAGGATTTAAAATATGTACACATCTGATCTTTTCCATTATGTATTTAATGGGCCTGCATGAGACACAAATGACTTTTGTCTGAATTCATTTAGATGCCATTGGCTTTCCAATTTTGCATGCTCGGCTCACCTTCTATACTTTTTCCATGCAATCTATATATTGAAAACAATCAGGACATACCACAGAGAGCACTCCCATGTATAGAGCTTGTACGAAGCTTGCCTGGAAATGATTAGAAAAATATTTCGTGGTCAGGAATAAGGAGGGCTACAGCAAAATGTTGCAGTATGGAGAGCTCCTTCCAGGGTTCTAACTGGGCAGCCATGTCTTTTTCCAGGACGTTCCATTCCATTCTCCCTCTTTTCCACCCACTGACCAGTCACATTTCATGCCTACTGCATATGCTAATACATCTCTATTTTGTGTTGATGGTGCTACTGTACTTGTGTTTCACAAGGATCAGCAGTCAGAAAAGTAGAGAACTTCTGAGAAAGCAAACCAGGCTGGATCTAGACACATCAAAAAAAGTTTCAGGGAAACAGGTTGTAAGCCTCATAATGGGAAATCATGTTGCTGAAAGATGGAACTCCACAGCGCCATCGCAGTGTTATAACGCATTTAAAACACTTTTTATTTACTAATGTAGATGAGTCCCCATTGAAGGTTTCTTCATGTTTCTTTTTTAATATTTCTGTCAGAGATAGGTTGGTTTTTTTTAAGATGCTCTGGTGTATGACTAGAATCTAGCTTTAAGGGTGGGAAGTTACTTGAAAATGAAAAATCTGAGGAGTTTCCCCCCCTTAAATGATACCCTTTAGGTCTTCCCCTGGCATCTCTGAAACCTCTGAAACCCCCCTCTCCTCCCCACCCTAACTCACACACCACACTTCATTTAACTATGGGTTAAAGTGAAGTACAAACAAGGCCACTGAATGCAAGCACCTTTTTTTGCTTAGTTTTCCTGTTCTGTCCAGTCACTTAATTCTTTGCATTTTTACATCTTTTTAAACAGAAATCTGCTGTTTAGTACTTTTAAAAAAAGCAAAAACCAAACCAAAACAAAACAAAAAACATTGTTCTCCCAGCATTGTGAGCAGCTTTTCCAGGCAGGAGAAACCAGAAGAGGTTGTGTATATGTGTGTGTTTTTTATGACTGAGTAAAACAGAATTCCCTGAGGGCTGGTCTGCTTTTCTTCCATTGTTCCCCTTAGCATTTTCTTGAAATGTTTCACTCACTAATTTACTCTCCAGCACATTTATAGCTTTTTATATTTAGGATTGTGTGCACTATATGTATGAGAGACCTGCTTTTTCTGCTTCCTGTCTACAGTTTCCATGTATTGACTCTGGTATATTCTCGTGTGGGTTGTTTGTGATGCATGCAGCTTTAAAATGGCTGGAGAGCGAGTGTGGGGTTTCTCCCTACTGCTAGACAAGAATGAACCGGCTGCAAGATTTCGATTACCGTATAGGTGCTTTCCCCCATAATAAATTTTGAAAATGTACCCTGGAGAGGCCAGGTTCACTTAATGTTCCATTTACACCCTGGTTTTGGCCAGGAGGATCACCATTCCAAGGATTAGCAGTCGCTAATTTAAAAACAAACAAACTAGACACATTAATTCCCACCACACAATTCAGATAATGTCTAGTTTGGCCCAAGAGTCTCAGCGTAAATGAATATAATAGCTGAGAGGCTTTTTCAGTTACCATGCAGTGGGGCTTCCATTCAAAATGCAGCACTTTAGCATCTGTGGGATTGTCCCTGTTCCAGTTCCTGAGACTGCACACACACGATTAGATGTTGCTCTCATAGGACCATCATCTGTGCAAGTAAGATGGGGAATGAAAAGGACCGCTCTGAATTGCAAGTTTATGTTGGTCACTTCTGTGCAGGAAGCTGTGCCAGACACCTCCCGTTCCCTAAGACTTTCCACAAGCTCCGAGTATGCGGCTGCTTCAGCAGTCCCACCAGTCAGCTTAAATAGACATGTGGAGAAACACAAACCACAGAATAGTTGCTCAGTGGATCAGTGCTCACTGGATAGTGTAGCTGCTGCTGAATCCACTAGCAAGATTCCCACTACAGTGGACGCTCGGGTTGCGAACGTGATCCGTGCGGGATGCACGTTCGCAACCCGCAGCATTTGCAACCTGCGTCTGCACATGTGCGGGTTGTGATTCGGCGCTTCTGCTCATGCGCAAAGCACAATTTAGCACTTCTGCACATGTGCGACCACCGAAACCCAGAAGTAACCCGTTTCGATACTTCCGGGTTTTGGCAGTCCATAACCCGGAAAAAACACAACCTAAAGCGGCTGTAACCTGAGGTATGACTGTAGTATGAAAATTTTTCACTGATAATTATTTGCTGATGAAGACTTTATTCTGAAACATTGAAATATTCCGGACACACTGTCCTCTTGAGACTTCCTTTTAGTATTTCTGATAGATGTCTTCCTTTGAAACTTTTACATGACGTCTTCCTTTGAGAGACAGCTTGGCGTTCCTCGCCATTCATTGACTTGTTTGACGCCTCATTTGACTCTTATATGTACAACAACTTACAGTCACTTGTATATTTTGTGAGATGTACTGTATGATATATACATTATTTTGAAGTGGCATATTAGTATATTTTGAATGACATTGTAATTAATTATATATCCACTACCAGTTATTAGCCAGCATGTTGCGTTTGCATTTGTGTTGATAGCTTAAATAGACCTGGCATCAGCTGCACAGACATGGACAGACATGGTGGGGCTCTCCCCTTTTTTGCTTCCACCGTTCCCCTTTCTGAACTGCCAAGCCAGAGAAATTTAAACAGTGGTTTGTGGCTTGGCAAACGAAGCCTCTGAAGTGAAAATGGAAAGAAAACCCCCAGGTGTGTGTGTGTTCTTGTCTCTTGAGAGAAGTGCTATTGATAGGTCTGGATTGCAGACATAGCCACTGCTTCAAAGCTGCATAGCATAGATACCCCAAGTCACACATAGGACTCCCGTATGGGAGAGCTTCCTCATTCCCTTAAATGGAAGAGGACATTCTGTGTCTGGAAGGGGATGAATCTCCACTGAACTGAATGAGAAAGCTCTTGAATAGACTGCTGAAGGTACATGTAACACTGCTGAATGGCTTGATAAAGCCTAGTTACTTGATAAAGCCACTGCTGAATGGCTTGATAAAGCCTAGTTAGGACCAAGTCACTCAGCATAGAGCTAGAAGGCTAGAAAACCTGTTCTGCTGGAGAGTTGAATAATATTTATGGGCTCTTATCACCTTATATGAAGTAAACAAATTATGCATAGGTAAAGGTAAAGGATAAAAGGACCCCTGACCATTAGTTCCAGTCATGACCGACTCTGGGGTTGTGGCGCTCATCTCGCTTTACTGGCCGAGGGAGCCGGTATACAGCTTCTGGGTCATGTGGCCAGCATGACTAAGCCACTTCTGGAGAACCAGAGCAGCGCACGGAAACGCCGTTTACCTTCCCGCCGTTTACCTTCCCGCCGGAGCAGTACCTATTTATCTACTTGCACTTTGACGTGCTTTCAAACTGCTAGGTTGGCAGGAGCAGGGACTGAGCAACGGGAGCTCACACCGTTGCAGGGATTCTGAGTAACGGGAGCTCACACCGTTGCAGGGATTCGTTGCAGAGATCCCATGGACAGCAATACTAAAAGGAAAGGGAGTTCATGATGGCTGGGAGTTTGTTAAGAGGGAGATAGTAAAAGCACAACGACAGGCAATACCAATGAGACGGAAACATGGAAAGTGCCTAAAGAAGCCAGGGTGGCTATCTAAAGAACTTTTAACTGAATTAAGATTAAAAAAGGATGTGTACAAAAAATGGAAAAGGGGGGAAACCACCAAAGAGGAATTCAAACAAATAGCCAGCACGTGTAGACACAAAGTCAGAAAAGCTAAAGCACAGAATGAACTCAGGCTTGCTAGAGAGGTTAAAAGCAACAAAAAGGGCTTTTATGGGTATGTTCGTAGCAAAAGGAAGAACAAAGA
This sequence comes from Podarcis vaucheri, assembly GCF_965113315.1. Taxonomy (NCBI): domain Eukaryota; kingdom Metazoa; phylum Chordata; class Lepidosauria; order Squamata; family Lacertidae; genus Podarcis; species Podarcis vaucheri. Next base: position 41,800,777 of record NC_138761.1, on the reverse strand, counting down.
AACAGTGGGGTCACTCAGAGGAGAAGATGGTGAAATGCAAACAGGGGACACAGAAAGGGCTGAACTCCTCAATGCCTTCTTTGCCTCAGTCTTCTCCGATAAAGAAAACAATGCCCGACCTGAAGAATTTGGAGCAAATGATTCAGCAAAGGAAACACAGCCCAGAATAACTAAGGAGATAGTACAAGAATATTTGGCTAGTTTAGATGTATTCAAGTCTCCAGGGCCAGATGAACTGCATCCAAGAGTATTAAAAGAACTGGCAGATGTGATCTCAGAACCACTGGCAGTCATCTTTGAGAATTCCTGGAGAACAGGCGAAGTCCCGGCAGACTGGAGGAGGGCAAATGTTGTCCCTATTTTCAAAAAGGGGAAAAGAGAGGACCCAAATAATTACCGCCCAGTCAGTCTGACATCAATACCAGGGAAGATTCTGGAACAGATCATTAAGCAAACAGTCTGTGAGCACCTAGAATGGAATGCTGTGATCACCAATAGTCAACATGGATTTCTGAAAAATAAGTCATGTCAGACTAACCTGATCTCGTTTTTTGACAGAATTACAAGCCTGGTAGATGAAGGGAACGCAGTGGATGTAGCCTACCTTGATTTCAGCAAGGCATTTGACAAGGTGCCCCATGATATTCTTGTAAAGAAGCTGGTAAAATGCGGTCTTGACTATGCTACCACTCAGTGGATTTGTAACTGGCTGACTGACCGAACCCAAAGGGTGCTCATCAATGGTTCCTCTTCATCCTGGAGAAGAGTGACTAGTGGGGTGCCACAGGGTTCTGTCTTGGGCCCGGTCTTATTCAACATCTTTATCAACGACTTGGATGATGGACTCAAGGGCATCCTGATCAAATTTGCAGATGACACCAAACTGGGAGGGGTGGCTAACACCCCAGAGGACAGGATCACACTTCAAAACGACCTTGACAGATTAGAGAACTGGGCAAAAACAAACAAGATGAATTTTAACAGGGAGAAATGTAAAGTATTGCACTTGGGCAAAAAAAATGAGAGGCACAAATACAAGATGGGTGACACCTGGCTTGAGAGCAGTACATGTGAAAAGGATCTAGGAGTCTTGGTTGACCACAAACTTGACATGAGCCAACAGTGTGACGCGGCAGCTAAAAAAGCCAATGCAATTCTGGGCTGCATCAATAGGAGTATAGCATCTAGATCAAGGGAAGTAATAGTGCCACTGTATTCTGCTCTGGTCAGACCACACCTGGAGTACTGTGTCCAGTTCTGGGCACCCCAATTCAAGAAGGACACTGACAAACTGGAACGTGTCCAGAGGAGGGCAACCAAAATGGTCAAAGGCCTGGAAACGATGCCTTATGAGGAACGGCTAAGGGAGCTGGGCATGTTTAGCCTGCAGAAGAGGAGGTTAAGGGGTGATATGATAGCCATGTTCAAATATATAAAAGGATGTCACATAGAGGAGGGAGAAAGGTTGTTTTCTGCTGCTCCAGAGAAGCGGACACAGAGCAATGGATCCAAACTACAAGAAAGAAGATTCCACCTAAACATTCGGAAGAACTTCCTGACAGTAAGAGCTGTTCGACAGTGGAATTTGCTGCCAAGGAGTGTGGTGGAGTCTCCTACTTTGGAGGTCTTTAAGCAGAGGCTTGACAACCATATGTCAGGAGTGCTCTGATGGTGTTTCCTGCTTGGCAGGGGGTTGGACTCGATGGCCCTTGTGGTCTCTTCCAACTCTATGATTCTATGATTCTATGATTCTATGAACCACCGACCTTCTGATCGGCAAGTCCTAGGCTCTGTGGTTTAACCCACAGCGCCACCCGCATCCCTTAAAACTAAGTTTTAAAACTTAAAACTAAATTATGCATAGGCATGGTTAATTACCAAGGGGGATGGGAAATCAGTCCACATCTTTTTCTCACAGATGTGTTTGGAGGCCCACAAAGTAGCACCCTTCAAGCTGCAAATGATAATTCTGCTGTTTGACGAGGTCTTGTTACTTTGGGACTAAAGCTATTTGCAAAGAAGCAACTCTGAGGTCTCTAGCACTTTTGTGGATTAGAGGACTGGGCCAACCACAAAGTTTGTAAGCCAGAAAGGTCTAACCTTGCCCTTTGGATTTGAGTTTCACATTGTATATGTGTTGAACAAATTACATGCACATTTAGCTCTATATGAGCAATTACTATATTGCTTTATATAATTATGGTTCCGACTAAGGGAATTTGCAAGTTTTATTCCAGCTAAGCCCCATAGGAACCATACAGGAAGGGCCAGCACAAGGAACCACTCAGTCAGGATCAGAGCCTTTTATCAGTTGAAGGTTATTGTACAAGACCTGATAGCTGCTGCTTTTTGGCATGTATGCATGGAGAGAAACAGCTGATAGAATAACGCCTCTATGCATATCCATGGTGCGACTGCACTTGGAATGCAGTGTGCAGAAAGGGGCAGCCAAAATGATCAAAGTTTTGGGGCAACTCCCCTATGAGGAAAAGTTACAACATTGGGAGTGTTTTAGTTTGCTTGAGGCAGCTTACCAAAACATAGCTAATCAAAACTAAACTGAAAAAAATCAGTATAAAATGGCTGAAATTAAAACCACATAATTAATTTCACTTCCAAATCCTAACTAGAACAAAAAGACCTTACTTTCTGGAAATGAAAAAACCAACAACCCCTCAGCAAGGGGGAACATTGTTCTGCTTCTTCCAGAAGGACAATCCAAAGCTAAAACAGCCCCCCTTCTCTGCTCTCCAGAGAAGGAAGGAATCAGAGTGGCCAGGGGTCCTACTTTACCAAGGACAGGCCTATTTGAGGCGCCCTCTGTTTGGGGACTGTCGATTCCGAATCTGGATTAAAGAGAAGGAACCATAAAAAAGGGAAAGCAGCCATCTCCTCTCTACAGTTAGCAACAGCAGCAGACTGAGCAGGTACACAAGTCAACTGGGCTTTTTTCCTTTAAAGTGAGGTATATGAATATATAGTTGTTTTAAATTTGCATTTATACATATGCATTCTATACAAATATTATGCAAATTGGTGCTCCCTTTTGCCCTTTTTTAAAGCAATGCATACCTGGTCACCCGAGAAGGAATGGCGAATAAGCCTTGCCAGAATAACTTAATTGCCAGGGAAGTACCTTGAATTGACACAGCCACTGACATAGGCTGTGTACGCATTACTGTCTACTCCAGCTCCAGTATGCCCCCACTGTTGGTTTTTTAAGCCAATTACACACGACATTAGCTACAATCCATGTATGTAGCCTGTTGCTTCTTGAGAAATACTGGTGTTTGGTGCAATTTCCCTCAAATGGGCTTCCATCCAATTTGAAAATGGAAGCTGTGGCTCTTCTGAGGTGTGTACATTTGAGACAGCTGTTGTGCAGGCACAGATGCCACCACATGTGCAGAAGATACCTTTTACTAGACAGGAGTTATGGGGAGTTGCAGGTGTGATGAGAAAAATCAGGTACAGTGGTACCTCTGGTTGCGAACAGGATCCGTTCCGGAGGCCCATTCGCAACCCGCAGTGGCACCGCTTCTGCGCATGCGTGTGACAGCATTTTGTGTGTCTGTGCATGTGCGAGCGGCGAAACCCGGAAGCAACGCTTTCCAGTACTTCCGGATCACTGTGGGACTCAACCTGAAAAAAACGTAACATGAAGCAAACGTAAAATGAGGTATGACTGTAGTGCGCATCATGTGATGCCTTCCCAAACCTTCTCTGGTGTGTACAGCAACATAAAAATGTGGCTTGAAACACAGCAGGGGAAACGACTTCACTGGGTTTTAAGCTTTTGTTTAGTCGTTTAGTCGTGTCCGACTCTTCGTGACCCCATGGACCAGAGCACGCCAGGCACCTCTGTCCTCCACTGCCTCCCGCAGTTTGATCAAACTCATGCTAGTAGCTTCAAGAACACCATCCAACCATCTCATTCTCTGTCGTCCCCTTCTCCTTGTGCCCTCCATCTTTCCCAACATCAGGGTCTTTTCCAGGGAGTCCTCTCTTCTCATGAGGTGGCCAAAGTATTGGAGCCTCAGCTTCACGATCTGTCCTTCCAGTGAGCACTCAGGGCTGATTTCCTTCAGAATGGAGAGGTTTGATCTTCTTGCAGTCCATGGGACTCTCAAGAGTCTCCTCCAGCACCATAATTCAAAAGCATCAATTCTTCGGCGATCAGCCTTCTTTATGGTCCAGCTCTCACTTCCATACATCACTACTGGGAAAACCATGGCTTTTACTATACGGACCTTTGTTGGCAAGGTGATGTCTCTGCTTTTTAAGATGTTGTCTAGGTTTGCCATCGCCTTTCTCCCAAGGAGCAGGCGTCTTTTAATTTCGTGACTGCTGTCACCATCTGCACTGATCATGGAGCCCAAGAAAGTAAAATCTCTCACTGCCTCCATTTCTTCCCCATCTATTTGCCAGGAGGTGATGGGCCCAGTGGCCATGATCTTCGTTTTTTTGATGTTGAGCTTCAGACCATATTTTGCGCTCTCCTCTTTCACCCTCATTAAAAGGTTCTTTAATTCCTCTTCACTTTCTGCCATCAAGGTTGTGTCATCTGCATATCTGAGGTTGTTGATATTTCTTCCGGCAATCTTAATTCCGGCTTGGGATTCATCCAGCCCAGCCTTTCGCATGATGAATTCTGCATATAAGTTAAATAAGCAGGGAGACAATATACAGCCTTGCCGTACTCCTTTCCCAATTTGGAACCAATCAGTTGTTCCATGTCCAGTTCTAACTGTAGCTTCTTGTCCCACATAGAGATTTCGCAGGAGACAGATGAGGTGATCAGGCACTCCCATTTCTTTAAGAACTTGCCATAGTTTGCTGTGGTCAACACAGTCAAAGGCTTTTGCATAGTCAATGAAGCAGAAGTAGATGTCTTTCTGGAACTCTCTGGCTTTCTCCATAATCCAGCGCATGTTTGCAATTTGGTCTCTGGTTCCTCTGCCTCTTCTAAATCCAGCTTGCACTTCTGGGAGTTCTCGGTCCACATACTGCTTGAGCCTTCCTTGTAGAATTTTAAGCATAACCTTGCTAGCATGTGAAATGAGTGAAATTGTGCGGTAGTTGGAGCATTCTTTGGCACTGCCTTTCTTTGGGATTGGAATGTAGACTGATCTTCTCCAATCCTCTGGCCACTGCTGAGTTTTCCAAACTTGCTGGCATATTGAGTGTAGCACCTTAACAGCATCATCTTTTAAAATTTTAAACAGTTCAGCTGGAATACCATCACTTCCACTGGCCTTGTTATTTGCAGTGCTTTCTAAGGCCCATTTGACTTCACTCTCCAGGATGTCTGGCTCAAGGTCAGCAACCACACTACCTGGGGTGTACGAGACATCCATATCTTTCTGGTATAATTCCTCTGTGTATTCTTGCCACCTCTTCTTGATGTCTTCTGCTTCAGTTAGATCTTTACCACTTTTGTCCTTTATTATGGTAATCTTTGTACGAAATGTTCCTTTCATATTTCCGATTTTCTTGAACAGATCTCTGGTTCTTCCCATTCTGTTGCTTTCCTCTATTTCTTTGCATTGCTCGTTTAAGAAGGCCTTCTTGTCTCTCCTTGCTGTTCTTTGGAAATCTGCATTCAATTTCCTGTATCTTTCACTATCTCCCTCGCATTTTGCTTGCCTTCTCTCCTCCGCTATTTGTAAGGCCTCGTTGGACAGCCACTTTGCTTTCTTGCATTTCTTTTTCATTGGGATGGTTTTAGTTGCTGCCTCCTGTATAATGTTGCGAGCCTCCATCCATAGTTCTTCAGGCACTCTGTCCAGCAAATCTAAATCCTTAAACCTGTTCCTCACTTCCACTGTGTATTCATAAGGGATTTGGTTTAGATTGTATCTTACCTGTCCAGTGGTTTTTCCTACTTTCTTCAGTTTAAGCTTGAATTTTGCTATAAGGAGCTGATGATCTGAGCCACAGTCAGCTCCAGGTCTTGTTTTTGCTGACTGTATAGAGCTTCTCCATCTTTGGTTGCAGAGAATATAATCAATCTGATTTCGATGTTGCCCATCTGGGGATGTCCATGTGTAGAGTCGTCTCTTGTGTTGTTGGAAAAGCGTGTTTGTGATGACCAGCTTGTTCTCTTGACAGAACTCTATTAGCCTTTGCCCTGCTTCGTTTTGATCTCCAAGGCCAAACTTGCCAGTTGTTCCTTTTATCTCTTGATTCCCTACTTTAGCATTCCAATCCCCTATAATGAGCAGAACATCCTTCTTTGGTGTCACTTCGATAAGGTTTTGTAAGTCCTCATAGAACTGGTCAATTTCAGTTTCTTCAGCACCAGTAGTTGGTGCATAAACTTGGATTACTGTGATGTTAAAAGGTCTGCCTTGGATTCGTATCGAGATCATTCTATCATTTTTGAGACTGCATCCCAGTACAGCTTTCGCCACTCTTTTGTTGACTATGAGGGCCACTCCATTTCTCTTACGGGTTTCTTGCCCACAGTAGTAGATATGGTAGTCATCCGAACTGAATTCGCCCATTCCCGTCCATTTTAGCTCACTGATGCCCAGGATGTCAATATTTATTCTTGCCATCTCATTTTTGACCACATCCAACTTACCCAGGTTCATGGTTCTTACATTCCAGGTTCCTATGCAATATTTTTCTTTACAGCATTGGACTTTCCTTTCGCTTCCATGCATATCCACAACTGAGCGTCCTTTCGGCTTTGGCCCAGCCGCTTCATCAGCTCTGGATCTACTTGTACTTGTCCTCCGCTCTTCCCCAGTAGCATGTTGGACACCTTCCGACCTGAGGGGCTCATCTTCCAGTGTCATAACTTTTATATGCCTGTTGTCTTTGTCCATGGAGTTTTCTTGGCAGGGATACTGGAGTGGCTTGCCGATTCCTACTCCAGGTGGATCACGTTTGGTCAAAACTCTCCACTATGACCTGTTCATCTTGTGTGCCCTGCTCGGCGTAGTTCATAGCTTCTCTGAGTTCTTCAAGCCCCTTCGCCACGGCAAGGCAGTGATCCATGAAGGGGGGGGGGGTTTAAGCTACTAATGTGTAAATGGCCATGTGTACGTTGGCCTCTTGACCTTGCTTGTTGGTCTTATTTTGGTGAGGTTAGTCTTCTATTATCACAGGGAGGGGTTAATTATGCTTCATTTCTTTTTCTTTTTTTTAAGCAAACTGTTTTCTGTCACTGCTAGGACCAATTACCTAATGACATAATACACTCAGCAATTTTTCTTAAACTTACATACACATAGAACCGTATTACTAAATCTGGCCCGGTCTTCGTTAAACGTTTTGGAAAGAAAAAGGAGACTGCACGTATTGTGTTCCAGACATTACAGCAATTGTTTAGTATATATTTGGTGTAGACAAAGTTTTTTAGCCTTGATTATATTCCTAACAGTAGTGCCAACATTCAACCACTTTTGAACTATGAGACTGTGGGCATGCATGGATTTAAACAAGTAGTTTCCTATCTTCAGGTTCTCCCACTTCATATTTAGATATAATTGCCCATGGTTTTAAGTGCCAGACATACACTGAAATGTGAACTTAAAACATATGCTTATTTTGCGCATTACACAGTAGGGTGGTGGTTTGGTTTTTTTTAGAACATTTGAATCAAGGAACTCCTTTGAAACACTCTCCACAGGCTTTCTAATTTAGATTCTATTGTATTCGTATAACAGCTTTTTAGTGAGTATAATGGGAACCTGAATATCCAAATTTAGTTGTCCAAATCTTTTCCAAATTCATTGAACCCCCCCTTTATAGTTTTCAGTGCCTGTAAAATTCCATGTAAATAGCACTTTATCCAGATGTCCAACTCTGGGCTCTGCACTCCAAATTACAAATGATGCAAATCAAGCATTTTTGTATAATTAGCTATTAATAATTATACAAAAATGGGGCAGGTAACTAGGCAGGACACTGAAGTCACACTTTTGCCCCAGGTTTATCAATGAGCAAATGTTTTTAAGGCACCAACAAATAACCATGCAGAAGCTTTATATACATCTGTCTGCTAACATGAGGTATTGTTTTTAATGCACATCATTATATCAAATTTAGCTGCTGGGTAATGCTGTCTTATGGGAATCAGATGTGGGGAGAATGCTTTTGTCAGCACCCCAATAAAACTGTTATAACTGATGCAGATAAACAACCGAGTTACTGAACCTTTCTCCAGAACGCTCACAAGTATATAACTGTACAAATCTTCAAAATCACAACCCAGGCAGCTGAAATATGAAAATGCAACTCTACCAAGATCCCTCAGGGTACTTTTTGTCTTATCACACTCCACTAAAGGTCAGCTTGGTATTATTCATCTGCCACAAGTGGCTAGACTTCACAACTCACACTCTTTGAGATGTCCTGGAAAATCAAACTATAAAAACATTCCAAGAGCTTCCCTGGGATTATACAGTCTATTGAAATTTGGTTTTGGACACAGCATAGGGCTTAGCATATGAATAATCAAGTGTGCCCCATAAATGTCAAAGCTCCAGTCTGGGGGCCGTCTACCTAAGCTACAGTGTTTCACATAAAAATCTGTCCCATGCAGCTTCTTATTCCATAAATACGTAAATAATTGTTAGCCAGGTCCTAAATGTCATCTCCCAGGGTTATTAGTGCTCCAAGAGTCACAGCCAACCTCAGTCTAGGGCTTTAGATGCTCTTTGCTCACAGAGGCTGGAGACTAGCTTTAGGCAGCCTTGTGCTCAACAGATGGCTTGGATTATGACTCCCATCAGCCTCAGTCAGCGCTGCAAGGCTGGAAAAAGGCTTGACTAGATCTACCCATTCCAGAGGAGGGCTAGTAGTGGTGCATGCATGCCTCTCCATTGAAACCAGTGGTGCAGATAGATAATTCTGAGCTTAGTGCCCCCCCCCTCTGTGCAGTGACACCTGGTAACCACTGGAGCTTGTGGGACAGTGGACAAAGCAGTTGGGACAGGTAGAGCCACAAGATAAAGAAATAAGTTCACTGTCTTTCCTAGTACGGGCTCCTGTGTAGCTCTGTATAGCATTTTTTATATAATGAATGCAGATTTATGCACAAAATAATATCTAGCCTACTCCCAATCACTGCTCTCTGGCTCATTATATAAAAAAGTAAAACCAATATATAGCTTACTATTTGCATTCATTCCAATCATATTTCTAATCACAAACTCAAGGATTCGGTGTCGTTAGTGAATTTCAGCCTAATGTTCTGATTCAAAACTAATTTTGATTATGGCATCCCCCATTCATCTTGTTCTTAAAAGGCCTTGCAAGACCTACTTAAAATACCTGAGCTAACAACCATCTCATGTTTAGAGAACAAAACCTTACACTGAAAACAAGCAGTTCAGGTTTTGTAAGGCTTATTGAAACTAGGTTTCAGAAAAGCTGTCTGGATAAGTTTACTTTGATCTATCAATTTCAGATTTTTCAACTACCAGTAAAATTGTTTTAGCAACCTAGCCTGAAGAGAAACTGACCTTCAGATCCAGAAATTGACAAAAGACAAAGGCAACAATGGAAGATCAGATTTGAAAGTGGGAGAGTGATCAGTTTTACATTTAGGAGCTTCCTTTCTAATTTGCTTGTTTTGTTAGTTTTATTTGAAAATATATACATCACTTTCCTACAAAATATAATACTCCAAGTAGTTTTATAGCAAAAAATGGATTCACTTACTAGGTCAGTAGAGGTTGTAAGGTGCTTTGGGTTGTCCTGAACAAGATAAAGTAACTAACAAATGTAATTATTAATACTTCGTTTCTGCTTTCACACTGAATATTGAGGGAACCAGCATGGAAAACAAACAGTTCTCCCCTCCCCTATGCCAGTGCACCACTCCAAATTCCCACACCTCTCTGACTGCTATTAGAAAAATAAAAACAAAACTTGGCAGCTCCAATCATGGAACTGCCAAGCTAGAAATCTAGGTTGGCTCTCATGGTCAGAATTGCTGGCATCAATGCTTAAGGCCCAAAACAGTTCAGGGCCACATTGGTTGCACCTGCATGACTCTGCCCATCATCTTAGGCTCTGTTTGTGTGCACACAGGGTGACATCAGTTAGGCTGGCAACTCCCTGAGATACAGTCTTCTCTGTGGTGATCCTACACCTGTGGAATTCTCTTGTAGTTGACATTCACTTGGCTCCTTCAGTTCTGGCATTCTAGAAGGCCATAAAAATGTATCTTACTATTTACAATAAGAGATTTTTGGCAATCTAGCTCAGTAGCTCCCAAGGGTCTATTTGTCCACATCCACCCAGTTCTTCATACTCTGCTTGTGCTTCTGTTGTTTTCATTTCTGTCTATAGATTGCTTTGTGAGGGATTGGTCTTGAAAAGTGACTAATAAGTAACTGGAATAAGTAAATAAATAAACCCACAAGCCCTACATAAAGGAGAGTGAAACCTGCCTGAGTGTGGCAGGTTTGGGGCAAATGATAAAATTTGTTCTCTTAGGTGATCACTGCCAGTAATTGGAAGCTGAACACAACGAGGGGTATGTGAGATAACGATCATGTTGATACATAGTACTTTTGGGTGCCGTGTCAGTATTAATAATGACATGTATAATTGCATGCCCCAGATAATAATGGGCAAATTAATTTTAGTGCCGTGTGCTATTTAAGTTAAAGTAATATGTTTGAAAGCATTGCCTCTAAATTTCAAGTTCATAATATTATTGTTCTAGCTAAAGGCCATGACAAACTTGTATTAGGCAACAGTATTAATAAATTAAGAGCATAGGAAAAGCCCGCCAGGTCAGGACAATGGCCCCAAAGGCCCACCCATTCTCCCACCAAAAAACAGTGGTACCTCGGGTTAAGTACTTAATTCGTTCTGGAGGTCCATTCTTAAGCTGAAACTGTTCTTAACCTGAAGCACCACTTTAGCTAATGGGGCCTCCCGCTGCCACCGCGCTGCCAGAACACGATTTCTGTTCTCATCCTGAAGCAAAGTTCCTAACCCAAGGTACTATTTCTGGGTTGGATGAGTCTGTAACCTGAAGTGTCTGTAACCCTAGGTACTACTGTACTTTCCCCAGTGCCACACAAGATATTGCCCTGAAAAAGTGCTTTATCGGAGTGAGAGTGAGGAGTGGGTCATGTGACTTCCCCGGGTGCGCGTCCCGGAAGATGCGCATCCCAGTTTTGAGTCTGAAATAGTTGGATGGTATATACTGCCTTGGTATTTTCCAGAAAGGCAGTGCAATACTATTTAAACTAGCAAACAAATAACTGATCTACTTTGAAGACCAAATCTAGTCCTCTTGGAAAGCTGCACTAACAGCACACTTTCTGTTTTATTGCACATTTCCCAGAGCACAGTCTTTTCTTTGTCCCATCTCAGTGGCCTGACAGTAGCATATCCCAAGCACTTCAAGCCCTGCTCTGCTGTGCTTCGGACACTCTGTGATATGCATTTCTACTTGGCATCTTTTGTAGCTGAAAGCGACACGCTAACTCTCATGCTTTTTAGAAGGCTTAATGTGCATGCTGTTATAAAAGGAAAGTCAGAAATGGGTCCAACCGCTAGTCATGGGTCCACAGACACTGCATTTTTGGACAGATGACAATACATTTGTGGTTAGGAGGTACTGTTTCTGCTAATTTATGGCTTTAAAAAGGCTAGACGTGTGAATGTAAGCTCCAGAAACAGCGAAAGTATCACATATACTGTTATTTGTCTTAAATTATCCTCCTGAAATAGATGTAGTGAGAGACTTTTGTGGTATCCTCCTTTGTATGTATGAATCAGAAAAGAGCACAAATATCTTGGGGGATAGACTGTAGTGGGAGACATGAATGAATCAATGGATGGTCATGGTCACCACAGGTGGTCTCTCCTTATGGTGGTTTGGATTCACAGGGGGAGGAATGACTCATTGGCTGGTGGTGGGAGGAATGTGAGAGTGCAGGAAGACGTTGTGGGCATGCCCATACCACAAGTGGCATAGTGTTTGGGTCTGTTTGCTGTTGGCTTAGGTAACCACAGTAAATTACTATGATGATTTTTTAAAAAACCTATATCTGGCAGCTGCAGATATTTAATTTAGAGAATACTGTTCAGGGTAAAATGGAAATGCAGAAAGCATATTTTATTCTCTTAGACATTAAACCTCACAATAAGAAAATGTCTATTACAGTGGTACATCAGGTTACATACACTTCAGGTTACAGACTCCGCTAACCCAGAAATAGTACCTCGGGTTAAGAACTTTGCTTCAGGATGAGAACAGAAATCGTGCTCTGGCGCAACAGCAGCTGGAGGCCCCATTAGCTTAAGTGGTGCTTCAGGTTAAGAACAGTTTCAGGTTAAAAACAGACCTCCAGAACGAATTAAGTATTTAACCTGAGGTACCACTGTATCAATATTTTAATCCTCTATAGCACTGCCCACTTACGTAGCATAAAAGACCACAGGACTCTGCAGAGCATACATACATACATGCAAATGAGACATAGACACACTTACTCAATATTTTAATGCATGGATCCTTCATCCACCAGGTGGTAATTCCGATTTCAACAGGGAATCTGAATAGATAAAAATCATGGCTATTTGAATATATGGATTTTCAGCTCAGTCAGATCACAGTTAATCTATTCTTACTTAAAACATTTATGCTGATTTTGGTGCGGTTTCAGGTACAATGTAAATGCACAAAATGCTTATTTTGCTCTGACAATATGGCAGCATTTCAAAAGGAAGCCAAATCCAGCTGGCCCGAAGCAAATAGTTTCATTGGATCTGGCAGTGATCACTGATGTTGGATGGAAGTATTAGATGTTGGCCAAGAAATTGTAATTCTTTTAAAACTTAAATAACAAACAAGATAATCCCTAAAGGCAACCTATCCTGGCAGCAGTGAAGGGGGAATGTGACAGCCACTCCAAGCTGTCACCATCTTTTCCTTTTCCAGCATTCAGCTTTTGAGCAGTTTAGCTGTAACCTAATTGGTTTACTGAAACTCTTTATGTGCTCATGTCGTTCTGAGGCTTCCACTTTCATGCAATGTATCCAACTGGGAAAACCACAAGACCTTGGTCATCATTAGCTTCTGTGGCAACAAAAATCAATAGTACAAAGTTATTGTTAATCCCTCCACTGTACAAAACAGCACTAGCTCTGTAACCATATTTGTGCATACAGTGGTGCCCCACAAGACGAATGCCTCGCAAGACGGAAAACCCGCTAGACGAAAGGGTTTTCCGTTTTTGAGCTGCTTCGCAAGACGATTTTCCCTATGGGCTTGCTTTGCAAGATGAAAGCCGCCAGGCCTTTAATAGCCGCTAAGCCTTTAATAGCGCTAATCCGCTAAGCCACTAATAGGGTTGCTTCGCAAGACGAAAAATCGCTAGACGAAGAGACTCGCGGAACGGATTAATTTTGTCTTGCGAGGCACCACTGTATTTCACTCTCCTGTAATTAAAATATCATGGAAGAATGTCAGGATCAAATCTATACCGCCAAGACATCAGATGCTGTAAGGTTTAGCTGGCAATGCCTTATAACCTTGTTTTCTAATTCTTGTTGGTTGCAATTAATAATCCTGTCACTGTAGTTGATGATATTAAACAAATAATATCTCAGTCCGAGATAACCACAAGATGTTTTTGCCCACTGATGTCGTGTCCAAATCTTATTTGCTCTGAAAGTTATGAACCATTGCACATAATGGAAGGAAACAATGATACTGATAATGTACTTTGTGATTGCTTTTAGAGTGATATCCCTTTAATATTTGTATGCTCTGAGGCCAGTTCAGCTGATACTTCAGACATCTGAACAGACCCAGTAGGTGCACCTGGTGTGCTGGCCTGTCTCTGCCATCCACAAAGGCATGGCTCAGTCACTGGAGCCAAAATCGTGTAATTAATTCCCAGAGCTTTTTCTGTTGAACTGACCAAGGGGTTTTGTCCTACATGCATAAGACCAAACCTAAGTGAAACCCTGTTTGGTCAGGCCTAAGGCCCGCCTAGTCCAGCATTCTGTTCTCACAGCAGCAAACTAGATGCCTATGGGAGGCCCACAAAGAGGAACTGGGGCAACAAGACTATCCCTATCTGCAATTCCCAGCATCTGGTATTCAGAAGTATAGTACCTCCAACAGTGGCGGTAGAATTATGTGTGTAGATCAATTTGCCCCATTTAGTCAGGCTGTGGAAAGAGGAGGTTAGGCCAGCATGGCAGCTCCAAATATAGGGCTGTACTGGACCTTAGAGTATTGTTAAAAACAAACAAACCAATAAACCACGGCTTCTAGCAAGCCAAATGCTCTTTCAAGGTCTCTATCACATAAAGCAAACATAGTGGTACCTCGGGTTAAGAACTAAATTCGTTCTGGAGGTCCGTTCTTAACCTGAAACTGTTCTTAACCTGAGGTACCACTTTAGCTAATGGGGCCTCCCGCTGCCTCCGTGCCGCCAGAGCACGATTTCTGTTCTCATCTTGAAGCAAAATTCTTAATCCAAAGTACTATTTCTGGGTTAGCGGAGTCTGTAACCTGAAGCGTCTGTAACCCAAGGTACCACTGTAAGCTTCTACATTGCTTGCTAATCAAATAACTGGCAACATTCTATTGTTGCAACATATAATAGCATTTATTTAGAAACAACTGATTTCTTCTTTGAAAGATACAGTTGTTATCTTTCATACAATAAACTCTGCTGCATAGGATGTGACCTCATTCTGAAAATGTTCAGAACAGCAGAGGAATAATCCCAAACATGCTTATGTGCTGCTTTCAAATGTTGAAGGATAGTTAAATTCCTTATTGTCACTGGAATTCTGCTATAAACTATGCAGTAGAAGGTTGAACAGACATACAGTTGCATCTCATTACCATACAAGCTTACTATGGACAAAAATGTATAATAATTAGCCTAGATAACAATGACAACAGGCAATTAATCACAGTATGGACATATGCCAGAACTGAGAAGACAGACTTTTACGCAGTCCTTAGCTCTGGAATCATCATGGTCACATATTTAGCCTATGGGAAGTTGGACAAAGGAAAACCCAGTGCAATAATGACTCATTCGTGTCAAGAAGGGTTTTGAACCATGTCTTAGGGCCAGAAACTTATTTGATATGCACATATACAAGCTGTTGATGAAAGCTAAGGTTTAAAATGCACGTAACTATTTATCTGAACCGATTTTAAGCCTGGAGGGCTTTAAATATGCATCTTAAGGTAGTATTTGCAAGGGCAGCATAACATCATAGTTCTAGAAACTCTGATATTATATTCTATAGATCTATAATACCATTATTATAAATGGTATTATATAAATTCTGGTTCTATCCTCTCAAGGGTATATCTTCAATGCAACAAAACTTGGTTTTGAGCTGTTAGAATCATAGAATTGCTGTGCTATAATGGGGGTGGGGAACCTGCAGTTCTCCAGATGTTGGACTACAACTCTCAGCGATCCTGACCATTGGCTATATGCTAACTGGGGCTGATGTGAGTTGGAGTGCAACAACATCTGGAGGATCACAGGTTCTCCTCCCCTGTGCACCTCCTGTTTAAGTCCCACCTTAATTGTCATTACTTCCCTCTGGGGGGTCCCTAGAAATGAAGAGACCAGTAGAATGTAAAGAAGCTATTTGTACAGAGGTTGTGGGATCACATCTATCTGCAACTGCTAATTCCACTGCTGTTTGTTTAACACAGCATATGTTCTGGAAAAGTCTGTGTGTATAGTGTATACAGTTAAAGCCAATTTAGGCCAGGTATTTTCTAGTAAATGTATCAAAATAATTACTTATTTCATAATGCTTTCCCACTCAACAGACATGCAAGAGGAAATACTGTGCTGGACAATCAAGAGGCAAGCTTGTCCACCACCACCACACCTGCTCCTGCTTCTAAGAAGGAACTGCTCCTGTTCTGACATCCTTTGTCCCTTTACCAATTGTTGTTTTTAATGTTTATATATATCTATTTTAAAATGTGTGTTTTATTTTTGTTGTTGCTGTTGCTTGACTTACCTTTTGCATTATCCTTTGTGAGTTGCCTTGGGGTCTATTTTGGCTGAAGGAAAGCATGGAAGTAAAATGTAGTATAACATGTTTTGGGCATATACCCAAGATGGGACAGGGTTGAATGCGTGTTGTTGTTTTTATCCTGCCTAGAAGAAAACTAAGCAGAAAGTTTTGATAAAGGATTCAAAAGTTTTGTCCTGCACTGAGGAAAACAAATACATTCAGACTCATCATAGTTTAAGCTGACAGTACACATTCTGAAAATATGAATTATTTTTAGATAGATAGGAGGAAAGAACCAATACAAACAAAACAAAAGAGGTCCACTCTCTCAATTTTCCAGTGACTTCTGGTGCAAGGAATGGAATTAGACAGCTACCTGGATTGCAGTGGTTAGAGATGGGGTTGAGGTAAGAGGCATAGGACCACTGACACTCTTTCAGCTGAGACATGCATTAAAAGAAAATAAGGGCCTTGTACTTACCCCTGAGGAGCCTATGCCCACCCCTGATGTTGCTGCACTCCAGCTCCCATCCTCCTCCTAGCCAGGAGCATAGGAAGGGGGGGCAGTCCGCCCAGGGTGCCATCAAGGAGGGGGGTGACAAATTTATCAAGGAACAATTACTGCCCTACTAGGGCGGCTCATAAAAAACTTTATTTTTGAAAATGCCTGCTCCAAAGGTCTACACCAGGGATTATATAGCTATATCTGAAATTTCATGCATATCAGTCAATATCTTGACCCTCCTCCACAAAAATAACTGTTTACTTGGCCGTTTTCATATGTCATGAAGGCTGAAATTTCAATTCAGTGGAGCCAAAACACAATCCATCCTGTAGATTTAAGTATCTGTCCACAGTCGCCTACTTGTTATCAGGGCCCCAGAATCCACATTCCTTTGTAAGAAAATATGAAATAACGTAAAACCATTTTTGCAGGCAAAAAATAAAATAAAAAAGGGGGTGACAAGAAATTTTCTGCACCCACCAGGTACCACCTGACCTTCCTATGCTTCTGCCCCAGCCAGGGATGTTGGAAGTTGTAGTCTAGCAAACAACATGGTGGGGGGTACAGGTTCCCTACCCTTACCTGAGAGACAAGTGCGCCATGATATAAAATCATTGATTTATACTGTTTCCTCTTGCTAAAAATACTTGCTTTAGACTAAAGTTTAGAGTGTGTGTGTGGGGGAATCCTAAACATATTTATAATCCAATAATTTATGGGGGGTAGCCATATTAGTCTCTTCCAGCGAAGTCTCTTGTGGTGCCCTAAAGACTAACAAATTTACAGTGATACCTCGGGTTAATTACTTAATTCGTTCCGGAGGCCTGTTCTTAACCTGAAACTGTTCTTAACCTGAAGCACCACTTTAGCTAATGGGGCCTCCTGCTGCTGCCGCACCACCAGAGCATGATTTCTGTTCTCATCCTGAAGCAAAGTACTTAACCCGAGGTACTATTTCTGGTTTAGCGGCGTCTGTAACCTGAAGCGCATGTAACCTGAAGCGTATGTAACCCGAGGTACCACTGTATTGCAGCATATCCTTTTGCAAACTAGAGCCATCGGTGAAGCGGATTAGTCTCAGAAGGGGAATAAGTACCATTTTCATCAGCAAAATAAACACATGCAGGATTGTGCTGTACATTCTACTGGGTTCACCAAGATGTGCAGTGTGATCCTATTTATGTTTACTCAGGAATGAAGCCTATTGATTTAATTTGGTAGTATATCAAAGTTTGCTTGGATCAGGGTTAAAGGCTGAAATCCTATGCATATTTATCTGGGAGTAAGTACCACAGAGCATTCATTGTACAGCTGACTTCAGAGTAAATAAGCATTAAATTGCACTGTATTGTTACTGACATATACACACTCAAAATGTAATGGCATGTGCTTTTTCAATGATGTGTTGTATATAATAGCACATAAAGAGTTTTAGGAGTTCAGGTAATGGATGTTTTGCCATTCTTTTGATACACTGATGACCAATATTATATGCCTTTGTACTTTGTAATGCTTAGACCCTTTCAAATCACAGCTTAATGGCAGTTAGTGACTTTGCAAAGGTAAGTTATCAAGCACTAGCCTGGCATTGGTGTTTTGTATTTAATTTTTCTTCTTCTTGAAAGCAAGTTACAAAAGGAAAGATTATGAGAATTTAGTATGGGTAGATAGTACAACCCCTGGTGTTGTGATACATTTCAGCGTTGTCTGTCTTGGTGTTTAGGCATTGTGCACACGCTTTCCACCATTGTATTCTGGGTGAAGATCGCTCTTTTAACTTCCAGCCGCCCAACACTTACAAAATGCAAAGAACGAAAGGATCCGTCAATAGCACATCACTGAGCTTTTGTCTAAGGTCGCAGATCCAGGAGCCTTCTCAGGTCTACAGCAACTCTGTTTTTGAAACTGGATCGTGCCTGTGAGCTCCCAGCCCCATTTTATAGTTTTCCCAATTAGGACCGGCTGCCTGACGTCATGCCTGCCTGAGATTGGCTGCGCAGATCTGACACTCAAGGGGAGCCGCACACCCGTAGAAACTTTTTAAACAGACTCTTCCCCCCTCCTTCCTCAGCCTGAACTGCTTTAAAGCTTATTTCTTAGCCATGCGTTTAGACCACTAGCAAACTCCGGCAGCCGAAATAGCTTTTCTTTGGAGAGGAGAGGGGGAAAGAGAGAGAAAACCCCACCAGAAAACACCCTTCTGCCGCCGCTCCTCCTCCTGCCTGGAGCCGAGGTTTCCCCACACCCCACCGAGCTTCCTCTCCCTTAACAATGTTTTCTTACTCCGTGCAACAACTTTTTCCCCTGGAGTTGCTCACATGGTGAAAGAGAGCCCTGGACGGCGGCTGATGCGAGAGAGGAGCTAAAGCTCTTTCCGCCCCCCTTTTTTTGTTTTCTTTTCAGGATAAAAGGGAAGAAGGAGCCACACTCCAGGAGCGACGGAATTGCAGACAATCTTTTTTTCCCCCACCTCCTTTGCAAAACCAGGAACTTTGTGCGTTTCTTTTGTCTGCAACGAGGGTTTGCGGAGTTCTCGTGGCCGCGGGGAGTTTCTTGGAAATGGCTTGGATCAGGTGGGGTTTTCTGCTGTGCGCCTGTGTCTTTTTGTCCCCGGCCCTCGACGCTTCCGAGAAGGCGAAGCGGAGGACGATCACCTATGTGCTGCCGGGCACGTCGGGCAGCCGCCGGCAGAGCGGCGGGCAGCAGCAGCACCAGCGCGCGTTCAGTGTGGAGGTGCTGAACACGCGTTACAGCAGCACGCGGCGGAGTAGTAGCAGCAGCAGCAGCACCTTGGAGCGGACTCGCCGGATGAGCAAAGCCAGCGGCCCCAGCGTGCAGCTCCGCTTGGGCCCCACCGTGCAACTCCAGCACAAGCCGAGCAGCAGCAGCAGCGGCGTCCCGGCGGCACCCGCCGCCTCTTCCACTTTCAGCAAAGCGGGCAAGCTGGTCGCGCGCTCCAAGCTCCAGCAGCGTCAGAGCAACAGCACCTCCAGCGTGCAGGTTCACTCCAAGCCCCATCTGCAGCAGCTGCAGGGGTAAGGCGACGCTGCCCCTTTCCCGTGGGGCCGCATCGCTTCCTCCGGGCCAGAGATTCGGCTCCCCCCTCCGGTGGGGCGGGCTTTGATCGCGCGCGCCTGCAGAAGCGGGAACGCTTGTTTAATGAAATGTATGCTCGGTGTTTCCCACAATGCCTCTCTTCTCCCCCCCCAACCCTTCTCACTGCCTTCTCCTGAACGAAGTAGGGCCGCTATCTTTCGGCCTTGCCCCCCCTTTCTCTATCAGTTAAGGGGGTTGGGTCAGCCCAAGATTTATTTATTATGGCTGGAGCCTCTACCACAGGGTGGAGAAAAAATGGGCCGGGCTGTGAGGGGAGGAATCCATCTGCTGGGCTTTGCTGTATTGCTTCACACCTGGCTGAGTATTGGGTTGGGAAATGAGGACAATGGGGAGCATTACACGAGGTGCTTGCTTGGCTTGGCTTTGTGGTGATTTTTTTATTTTTGGGAGGGGAGAGGCATTCCTACCTACTGCTGCAAGGTTGCCATTCTTGGGCAGCTGCTAGGGTTCAAATATGGCCCACCATGGATCCTGGCCTTGACCACATGGGACTCCATTAAAAAAAGACTTCTTTTTTTTTGGCCTAGCATTCCCTGCAGCAACAGGTCTAGCTTCCATTTTAGTTTCCCTCAGTGCCCCTGCTGTAGTGTTGCAGTGTGCCATTGTGGGGAATAAAAGTGGTGGCTGGTGGGAAATTTCTGCTACTCACCACTAGTGGCAGGCTAGACCAACAGGGCCCAGACTTGGAGCTGGTTCTGCCCTCTACCGTAAGGCTTGAGGTGAGGTTTGAGACTTTGAAATGGTGGTGGTGGCCTTTTTAAGTGAAGGATTTTCCACAATTTGAGGGAGTTTTGAGTTACCTATAATTCCAATGACATATTCAAGAACCTTTGAGAAAGTTTGGGACAGAACGTTCATTTGAGCCCCCTTTTCCTTCTCAGTTAAGAGAGTGTTGTTTGTGAATATTGTCTGAGGGTTGGCACAGGTGGTGACCATTTTGCATGTGTCCGATTGACGTATGACCACCAACACGTGTGTTGTTTTTGGCCCCGGAAGGGGGCAGTAGCAGAACTGGCTTATGTTTGACTACTGACATGTACAATGACCTGGAACACAACCCTTGCACAAATGGGGAGTTGTTTGTATATTTAGCCCTCCCTGAAAGGCTTTGGCACTTTCTGAGGAGGCATCATACAAATCATGAGTCAATGTAGAAAAGAGGCTTTTGCATCTTCTGAAGTTACGTATCATAAAAGAATGATGGAATCCTTGAAATTACCATTGTAGTATTTGACTGATCATTAGGAAACAGCTGCCTGCCCAATAGTGCATACACATGGTAAAAGTTGAGCCGTCATTCAAGAAATCTTAATTAATTGTGATTTTTGTGTGTGCATATGAATAAATAGTTCTGGAGCAGCTTCCTTTTTCATGTTGTTGCTAATGCTTCCATGGATTACACCAGGCCACATTTAGAAGAGGCATTCTCTTCTGTGTGGGTGAGAAAGGAGAATAACTCTTCTAGGATAGCACCTGTCTTGTACACTATTAAAAATAAATTTCTTGTACATTATTAAAAATAGTGGGCTTTTATTTTATTTTATTTTATTTTATATTAAAATTTTGCTGCTTGATTATTCCTAGATGCTTTTTAGACAGTTTAATTTTTTTAAAAAAAATTGATCCATTTAGCTGATTAAATGGCTCTAGACCCAAACATTTGTGGAACTCTCAATGTCTGCCCTGCAATTTCTTATCAGTAATACCTGATACATACATCGCAGGTATGGCGCTGCCATGCCTAAAGGCAGCCTTTTTATTACAACTTTACATGTTTCATAAGGCCTGGTTATTGAAATTGTTTCTGCCATTTTCCTTCTGCAGTAGCTATTCAGTATTCTACCCTGTTGGGCCTTGTCGTTTAATGGCTTCACTTTGTCACATAGATCATATTCACAGCAATAGATTGTTAAGTATGTCTCACCTTTTCATGTGTTCACAAGAGAGGGATCCTAGAAAATGGACAAGGTTGCAGAAAAGGTATTGGGGTAAGACATCAGACAAAAACTCCACGAGGGAGATTGTTAGGTACTAAGGTTTGACAGCCACTGAGCAAGATGGCTTACGTGGATGGCACCCTTCACAGAGATGGCCCAATGAATTTTGTCAACACGTGCAGAAAATCCAAATGGGTGCCCGTTGCATGTTGATGACTGGCTACTCTTTTATGGTACCTCAAAACCTGTCTCCTAATATGGCCTGTTTAAGCCTGGAAAGGGCTGAATCTGACCTTGATCCTTTCAGCTGTCTTGGTGCTAAGTCTTTAGGGCTTTCTTTCCCTTTCTCCTTGGATATCCTGCTGTGGCTCTTCACTGATTATGGCTGGCTTCAGGGCCTAATCTTTGGGAAGGTGATGAGAATGTAAACAACAGAGACATTTGGACGTCTGCACGCTTTCTCATGCTTATACAGCCAAGAGGGATGTGCCTTGAGGTCACATGTAATGAAAGTGAGGTAACTACAGATAAAGAAAGCTCTCCACTCCCTGTTAGGAAGCACAACAAGCCAGGGGAGGCCTATTTTCATCTGTTAGGAGCTTGAGGCTGGAGTGCTAAAGAACAATGAGTGTCTTATTCTTATTTAGAACATTTATAATTGCCCTCCCTCAGGCTTTAAACTTTACTGTTCCTTGCCAACTCCTAGCATTCATTACAGTGAGCTGGTGTCTGCCGAGTCTTTCCTCCTTTAGCATGTTACTTTTCTCTCCTTTTCAGCTCTTTCCCATCTCACCCCTGCATTGAGGTGAGGAGCAATTCTTTTGCAAGGGCCTCATTCCCTAATGGGGCGGGAAGGGAGGGGGAGAAGTGTGCAATTGATTTGTAGCTGGATTTAGAGAGTGCTGCACCTGGCTGTTGATGAGGTTATAAGAGGGGCTGTGGTGAATTGTTTCCTTTCTTTCCTGTTGCTGCAGGGTGAATGTCTGTGGAGGGCAGTGCTGTCACGGCTGGAGCAAAGCTCCTGGCTCTCAGAGGTGCACCAAACGTAAGTAACCATGTGTGCAGTGTAATCTCTTTCCTTAAGCAGTGGCTTCCATCATCGCAGCAAGAAGGAGACCAGCCCATCTATCCCCAAATATTGTCCAGGGAAGGAGCAAAGGCAAGGAGCTTGCTTCCCCCTTCTGATTAACTGCCAGTTTGCCCCATGACTACAAAACTGAAGGGAAACATCACCTGCGGGATTGTGAGGTCTTCTACATGGCTGGATACAACTCTATAAATAAATAAAGCCATCAAGGACCTTACAAGGGCTACCATTGTGTGGCCAGCTAATGGGTTGAGGCACAGCCCCATACATGTATTTGTTGCAGGAAATCCCCTGTGTCATACCTGCATGGTAAGGGAATATATTCTGATTTGATTAAATGAATTAAATCTATGCATAAAATAAGGGGAAGTAATTGACAAAACAAATAAAACTGAAATAGCTTATATTCTCCATCGGGCTGTTTTGTTTGTTTACACAGTGCAGTGTATTTCCCCCCCTGCAGGGCTTAGTAGTTTTATCATGTTCAGATTAAGGTTCCTTATTAATATCAATTAATTTTAGCCTGCAATCATTTCATATAAGCACGGGAATTCAGGGTAGAACAGCTTTGTGTATGATCCTCTGTTGTCAGTTAAGATCTGCAAGTGGCAACTTGCTCTGAATTCCGTCTTGCATGTTTGCCAGATCAGCCTCTGCAAGAAGCAGGACCATTTCTGTGGTGGCCTCAGTGCTGCCACCTGAATTTGTTTGTGTGGTGGCTTTTTTGTTGTTGTTGGGTGTTGTTTTTTCATGCAGCTCTTGATTTTAGAAATTTTAGCCTTCCCACTTTAAATTCATTAAGGCAGCCTTATAAATTAGCACTCCAAAATTACCTGCCTGCTTTTTACTCATACGAGTTGCTGTTGAAGTATGGATAGAGCACCCTCTCCTTTCTTTTCCAGCTTCTCTTATGGGTAGATTGCAGACACAGAAAACAGGAATGGGCCAGGAATGGTCACTGCCTGCCTCTTTTTCCAGCCTGCTCCATTTCTATGCTGAGCATGTAGGAAGAGCCGCCTGTGCATCTCACACAGAAGTGCAGTGAACTGGCAGCAGAGGGATGAAGTGGTCTGTGTCTCTCTTGCCAGCCTGATAGATTTCTATGCTAGACATCCAGTAGGCGAAGCCCTGGCCTATATTTCCAGCATAGAAATCAGGCTGTATGTCTGTCATGTTCTGGTCTGATACCAGATCCCTTGGGGCAAGGCAGGTCAGGACCACGGATAGCTCTGAGTGAGCAACTTGCTCCAACAGAGGTTGAGAGCAGACAGCCTTTTCAAGCTTCAGTTTCTAGAGTACCTTTCCTAGGCTCCTCCCTGTTGTAGAGAATTTAAGGAAAAACCTCTGACCTGAAGATGGGCACTCCTCAGTTCCATAGCCTGGGGCACTTCCTCTACCGCTAGACTGGTGAGGTATTGTGGGAAGTATTGGGTCCTTGGATTCAGGAAAATGCTTGTGAGGGTCTTGGCTCTGGCCATATTTGCCCTTGTGGTATGGGAGTTTCATCTAGTTGCTCCTGTCTGACAGGCTCAGGCAGAATGGTCTCCTAATGCCCAGCAGCTGGCTCAGATCCCTGAACTTTGTCTGGATTCTTAATCAGGAGACCACAGCCTCTGATTCTGAGTCTTGATTACTGCTGGTCACAGAAACATGGGTTGCTGTATCCCTTTGCCACCGGCCTGGTGTGTTTCTGTGCTAGATGTACAGGAAGGAAGTTCACCTCCAGTGCTTCCAGTGTAGAAACAGGGAGATACCTGCCTGCTTGGTTTCTATGCTAGAAGTGAAGGCTGGGGTTTCTACCCCTGAGCCCCAAGTAGGGGCTGCCGGGATGATGTGCTCTTTGCCTTCACTGGCAGCCAGTTTGGAGGAGAGGTCTTCCCCTGCCCAGCATAGAATTACAGTAAGCTTCTAGAGGAAGGGCTGAGTGTTTCATATCTCTTGACAGCCCACTTGGCTTCTAAGCTGAACTGGAAGGAGGCAAAGCAGTCACCTTGCCTTTTGGGAGTGCAGTGGGCTGCCGAAAGAGCAGTGAAATATTCTAGCAGCCCACATTGCCCCTCTTCTGGCACTAGTCATAAGGGCTCGAAATACCTTTTCTTTTCTTTTCTTTTCAAGATAGGCTTAGATTCTACACCCATACTGAATTCGGTATTTGTGGAGAGTTTTCGTGGAATTGTAGAGCATATAAAGCCCTATCCAAGGGAAAATATGTGGCAGGTAGGCAAGAGCTGGTTGGCTGCATCCCACTTGGCTGGTGCAGGGCGTAGTTTCAGTCTGTTCCTGTGCAGCTAAAGAAGCTATTGAGGGTCTGGTCTCCAGATGTCCCACACAGACCTTCATTTTGCATAGACTGAAATAAATGCTTCTGTTTGTTTCAACATTTACATATGGAAACAAATGCAATAAATTCTGGATAGAATGTCTGACTCCTGGTATGCATATGGAAGTAGAAATAGTTTTATTGAGGACAACTGTCATGTAGTGCATTCCGTTTTGTCCCAGACAACAAATAATCCATCTTTAATGTGTAACAAACAATGATTTTATTAGTCTGAGCATCTGCTACTGATGCCTATGTTATTACAGCAGTACATTTGCATTTTGATGTACATTCTTGTAAGATCTAAGCTAACATTCAGGTTGAATGTTTCACCCGTTGGGAGGAGCTAGTGGTTCACGGTTTCCAGCCCTTCTTAAGGAATCTGTTTATTGGGCCTTACTTAGGAGTATCCCTTTCTTTTCCACAGCTGCAAAATCCTGTAAATGCATTGCATTGGTTTCTCCAAACACAGTAATACCTTTTTCCATTGTTCATGTTTAGAGATTTTCTAGTGGAGCCCTGGATTAGGGGACTTGGTGTGTGTAACCATTACTACTGAATGTAAAAAGGAGTATAAAATTTGCCATTTCCTACAAAGTTGGTTTCCCCACACACATTGGGAAAACTAGGAAGGCAGATGGAAACTGCTGGAAGGTGAGGAGACAGATTTTGACCTTCAAGGCCAAAGATCATTTAGACAATTTAACCTTTCATTCATTGAATCTATAGGAGATAGTCGGTCTGAATCAGCTGCCTCCACTCCTGAAGCATAATGGGGCAGGTACCAATACGTGGAGGGGAGAGTTGAGAGTGTCTGCTGGTTCAGCCTCCATGTCCATGTATTCAACAGATTATATGTAGAGGGGAGCTTATGCATATGTACCTGTGTGTGGGGTGGCTCCACTTTACTGAAGTTCCATGGAGTGCATGGGTGTCAGGGCTGGGGGGCTGGGACATGTGATGCTGGAGCTGCCGGGCGTAGCCCCATTCTCCTTCCCACACATTGAGTCTACATGTAAACAGCAAAGTATGAATGAGGCTTCTGTAGAACGGATTCTGCCATCATTTTTCACATCGCAACACCACCAAGAGATAACATTTCCTCACAATTTTCAAGCTGCGAGCATTTTCCTTTAATATTCACCATACAGTGGAGGCTCACTGGAAAGTTTAGCTTCTGCAGAATGTAATAAATACCTTGTGGCTGTAAATTCTGAAGGAACGTTCACCGCATGAAAATAATGATGACATTTAAAAATTAATGTGTAGAATTAGGCCTTGGGCAGAGAGAGCTGATGAGGAAAAGGAAGTGTGTGTGTGTGTGTGTGTGTGTGTGTGTGTGTGTGTATTCTGTCATAGGTCAGCTGAGAAGCCTGTCTATGTGTTATCTTTATAGTGCAGAAGCTTTTAGAAATATCCTGTATATGGTATATTCTCTATGCAGTTGTCATAACATGCAGCTGTTTATAATGTAGGGTTTTTTCCCCCAACCAGCACAAAGATTTCCACACCAGCAGTCTCCATTCCTTGTGCTGGAATGGAAACTCCCCAGTACAATTTTTAAGATTAATGAGATGACTGCCTTGACACAGTATGGCATTGGTATGGAGAAGGCACCATGCCAAGTGGTTACCACATGAAAAAGATAAAACAGGCCTGCTCTGAGTTTGTCATACTGTCATCTTCTGTTGAAGCTGTAGACTGAATAGGGGATTTGAACCTATGTGTAGTGAGTATAAGACAAGGTGTTAGTGCATTGCTTACTTTTTTGAAATATAGCCTGATCAAACCAGGTTGACATAGGAGCCACAGCAAAGAGGGAGGAGAGTGTGCGTTGGATTCATTGTCTTATATTGAAGGATTGACATTAGTGCAGGCCCATGCAGCTTGTGGTCCATTCAGCAATGTCAAGCCCACCAACTATATATAGTGGTGACCCATATATTGCAAAAGCATGGGGGGGCTGTTAAGCACTTGCAAGGTATGGTTTGTTGGGTCACAAGTCATGAAAACTTTATTTTAATTTATTTATTCAATTTATATACTGCCCTTCATCCCAGGATGGTTTACAATACGAAAACACGAAAACACATAACATAGTAACAAACGAAAATACCACCCCCCACCGCACTATAAAAATCCATAGATTGTTTAATTAGCCAAAGACTCATAACACACTGCAAAGTACTATGTGTGTATGCAGAGATTGGAGAACAATTTCATCAGGATAATGAAATCATTTTTAGGATCCAGCATAGCAATTCTGGTGTTTCTAGGCACCTGAAATGTTACAGTAGCAGTTTGGATATGATTTGTGCACTTTGCCATTTTATTTATAACTTCAGAGAGCCGAAGATTCTTATTGTGCTGTGTTGTTCAAATCCGAAAACTTGCTGTTTTGTTAGGGCGCAAGATTAAGTACGACAAGGACAATGTCTGTATAGAAGATCAAGATAGTTGCAATATTAAAGCCTCTGATAATGAAAGAATTGTAAAAGAGCTTTCCCCCCTCCAAAGTAAAGTGTTGAAATAAAGGATATGGTATTAGTCCACTGGTGAGATAGTACCCCAAAACTGTAAGAATTCCATTTTTAATTCGTGCAGAATGCATTCATTTATCTTTATGCAGTGGGAAATTACGGAATGGTATTGACCAAAGAGGGAAGCTAAAAACTGTAAAGCTGAGCTGGAAGTCTGAAAGTTACAGTAACTGAGGAGAGTGAGACACAGAGGAGGTATCTATAATAGTGATGGGTGGAGGACAAGAGTGAACAAAAACAATTAGTAAAGGCCAAGATAAAAGAGGGGAGGGGAGATCGTCTAGGATATGAGGTAGGAATTGCTGTGTGCTGTTGGAGTAGCCAGGCAGCTTTGGCAGCAGGGCTGCCAAGATCCAGGGAGGTAAAGGATGTGACTGACAGGTAGAGGATGAGTTCACATTAATTTGAATTTATCAGGCAAATAAATTTATTGTGGTTCTCTTTCTTTTCTTTGTTTCAGTAGTGAGATTTCAGAACTGCAGAAATCATTTGTCCCTGACTTACACTGCTGTACTAACAATAACTGAGAGAGAGATTGATCCAGTGATTGCACAGGGGGCTAGGTTATTCAAATAAACTTAACACAAGAACTTGAAGTTAAGGATTAATTGCACATGGTGGAATTATTTCATATCCTTGCAGCCGGTATATGCAGGGATATGGTTCCACTTGATCTCTCAAAATAAATTTGGCTATTTTATTGCATTCCACACAGAACGAATTTTTATCCACAGAGGTAAAAGGAATTATCACTGCAGCTTGAACAATTATGTATTGCATGCTACACATTATAGTCTGACCCAAACATAATGCCAAACTATGATATGACCTTATGTGAATGAACCTGGCAAAACCATTGTTCTCATGCATTTCCAACTATTCCTTCCAATCTTGCACCTTGATTCCCTTCTTGGTTTGATGAAAGCCGTGGTTTGCTCTTTTATCCAAACTGGCAAACTGGTTTGTGCTTGCCTGCAGACCAGGACTGAAAACTGATAACTTCTAATCCTGGTTTGCAAAGTATGGTTTGCATCAAACCTGTGAGGGACATGTCTGCTTTTTGCTTTGTGTCATGCTTGCTTCCCTGATTATTTCTGGACAGTAGGCCTGGGTGATGAACCACTCCTAGACAATATATTAAGGGCCAGAGCATTATGGCGCCTTCACCCAGTGGTATATTGTGGGTGAGACTTGCCTGCAGCTTACCTTACCTTCTTTGGCGGTTTCACCCTTGTGCCTCATGGGGCTGGGGTGTTGCTTGTTGTTCCCCCATTGGCGGTAGAAGGAGCTGTGACGGTTTTATCACAGCACCTTGTGGGGTCGGGGTGATACTCTTTCCTTTTCTACATTGCAATGTATCACTATATTTTGGACAGTTCAAGAAAATGAATGCTAAGGCTATGAATGGTTGCTACCTGGATAGATATGTTCTTTGTCCACTGTTGAAGGCCATGTGCTTCTGAATATCTGCTGCTGGAAACTGCAGTAGTGGAAGAGTGCTGTTGCAGTCACATCCTGCTTGTAGACTTTCCATTGTGAGAACAGGATGCAGGACTAAATGGGCCACTGGCCTGATCCACCAGGGCTCTATGTTTTTACATTCTTAAAATGAGGTTTTATTGCCATTTTGTATAAGCAATAGCAACTCAGACATTTCGAAGTAAATATGCTAAATGTTATGTGCCCCTGCACCAGTTATTCCTATTTATTAGCATTCTGATAGCTCTAATTCTCCTTTTGTCCCTTTAAAAAACAATGCTAGCTTTATTTGGCCTGTGGGATGGAATACATGATTAGACTCTGTGGTGTAAATTCTGTGCTATATCTTCCTGTATGTCTCTACTCTTCAAATGAATGGATTCGTATTTCATGCTGAGACTTAGAAGCCTGCTGCTTATTTTGTAACTGAGAACCATGACCTCTGAGTGGTATCAGAGTTCATCTGATATAGATGCTTATGTTAACCATCTAGTAATGTATGTAGCAGGGCAGGTTCATTGAGGGTTTGAAGCTTTAAGTCACCCTTATACCATCCAGGTTGCAGCACACGCAATTTCAGGGATAACTGAGAGCAGCAGCTGCAGTTTACAAGTCTTCAGGCAGCCGTTTACAACCCACTCCATGACCCATAATGGTTTCGTCTTTGGGAACATGTTGCGCAGTTCCTAGGCAACCACAAAGTGCTTCGTTCCTAGAAGTAGTAAGAACTAGTGGGCCACGTAAAGAAAAGGGGAGTGTGGGAGAAGAGGCATACACAAATTCACTTCACAAGTTCCCTAGAGGTGAGATAGGTCCCTTCTTGCTGCCCATTTTGCTTCCTCTCCCTCTTGTGATGGTGCCTAGATCCTATTATGGTTCCTAGATAGTATTATGATGGTACAAGCAGAATTAAGTCCTGTTGATTTCACTGAGGCTTACTTCCTTGTAAGTGAGTATAGGATCACAGCCAGACTTGACGTGTTGTTTTGTTTGAGCACTTGCTTGGGATTTACCCAAGGGTAGAGCTTGCCGTGTTTTGGAGAATGCAGAAACCATTATACTAACCACAAAATAACACAAGACTAATTTTCGACAGTCTGAAGTAGAGAAGCTGACTTTTTAAAAATCCAAATTTCTAAAAACATATTTATAATGTTTTCCTACTGAGGAAAATAAGGAGCATCAATTGTACTTGTTTCTGTTTTCAAAGCTGCTCAGAAACCTAGGCATCCTGACCCTAGAGAAGACTTAGTAAACTGGCTTAATCCTTTATTATTATTTTTAGCATCGTTTTGATCCAGTTGTGCCTATTATGCACCCTTATTCTAGTTTTGTTTTTGGTTTTTTTGTCACAGACATTTCTGGCACAACTTGTGAATGGGCATAATGGGGGGGGGAAGGTTATTATAATTTGGTGTACAATGCAAGTATTATCACTTCAGACAGAAAGCATCTTAATGATAAAAGATGCAATCATGTCCACGTTATGAACATATATGCCCTATTGATTGACTCTGCCACAGTACCTGCACCGCACCAACCTCCCTCCCTGTTCCCCTTTTCAAGTTACCAACAGTGACTTCCATGTTGGGAAATCAAGTGAGCAACGTGGCCTTGCCAACCACCATTGCTTACTTACAGGGGCCCTTGCCAACAGAGAGATTAGCTTTATATGGAGGGTAGTGCTTCCCTTGTTTGGGAGGCACTATTGCCTGCTTTGGGGATGGAAAAACATTACAGTGGTACCTCGGGTTAAGTACTTAATTTGTTCCAGAGGTCCATCCTTAACCTGAAACTGTTCTTAATCTGAAGCACCACTTTAGCTAATGGGGCCTCCTGCTGCCGCCGTGCTGCCGGAGCCCGATTTCTGTTCTCATCCTGAAGCAAAGTTCTTAACCTGAAGCACTATTTCTGGGTTAGCGGAGTCTGTAACCTGAAACGTATGTAACCCAAGGTACCACTGTAGTGCAATACAGGTCAGAGAAGGCACAGTAGTAATATATAGCTAGGGGGACAGAGTGGAGACACCTGAGACAGTTGCAGCATTATATATTATGGTTTGTATCCTCATGTCTTTTCCTAACTATTGGGCAGGCCCATGCAAAAGGGGTTGGGTAGCTGGGTACAATTGTCCTGGGCCTCAGAAGGCTAAGCTGGTCAGCAACCTATTGCCAGGGACTGGCTGCTTTTTCAGTTGAGTTTATAAAAGGATAAAGGGGACCTCTGACCATTAGGTCCAGTTTTGACCGACTGGGGTTGCGGCGCTCATCTCACTTTATTGTCTGAGGGAGCCGGTGTACAGCTTCCAGGTCATGTGGCCAGCATGACTAAGCCGCTTCTGGCGAACCAGAGCAGCACACGGAAACACCGATTACCTTCCCGCCGGAGCGGTACCTATTTATCTACTTGCACTTTGACGTGCTTTCGAACTGCTAGGTTGGCAGGAGCAGGAACCGAGCAACGGGAGCTCACCCCGTCGTGGGGATTCGAACCGCCAACCTTCTGATCAGCAAGTCCTAGGCTCTGTGGTTTAACCCACAGCGCGACCCGCGTTGAGTTTATAACTTTATTCTAATAAGACTCCTGCCCTGCGCCTCAGACAAACTCTGTACAGGCCTGCTGTTGAGTGTTAGCTCCTGAGATCCCCAGATACAGCATTGTAGAGGAATTTGCTGATGAGATCTTCATCCTTACTTCTTAGAGAAGATGCATTGGATTGGGCTGTTAATAAGGTACAACCTTAACAGCACTTTGTAACTTTATTTCTTCTTTGCTGATCACTTGTAGCCGAGTAAGATTGTCTTCTATAAACACGGTTTTAACAATGAGTCCGTAAGTGGCTGTGGAGGCCAATTCTGGATCCGCACGTCCTTCCACAGTGGGGACATTGGTTTCCAGACGGGAGTTGATCACGGTGTGGATTTGCCAAGCGTGCCTTTCTCTTAGCACACTTCTCCCTTGTGTCCTGAGTTTGAGTGTTTTCAAAGCCCATGACACCTTTGATAAAGGCTGTTCTCCAACTGGAGCGCTCGCAGGCCAGTGTTTCCCAGTTGTCAGTGTTTATAGTACATTTTTTTAGATTTGCCTTGAGTCAGTCTTTAAACCTCTTTTGTTGACCACCAGCATTACGCTTTCCATTTTTAAGTTTGGAATAGAGTAGTTGCTTTGGAAGACCATTAGGCATCCGCACAACATGACCAGTCCCAACGAAGTTGATGTTGAAGAATCATTGCTTCAACACTGGTGATCTTTGCTTCTTCCAGTACACTGATATTAGTTCGACTGTCTTCCCAAGTGATGGGTAAAATTTTTCGGAGACACCGTTGGTGGAATCTTTCGAGGAGTTGGATATAGCGTTTATAAGTGGTCCATGTTTCACAAGCATATAGTAAGGTTAGTAGTACAATAGCTTTGTAAACAAGCATTTTGGTTTCCCTGCGAATGTCCTGGTCCTCAAACACTCTGCACTTCAATTGGGAGAAAGCCGCACTCGCAGAGCTCAGGCGATGCTGGATTTCAGCATCATTGTTGGCCCTTGTGGAAAGATAACTGCCTAGGTAGGAGAAGTGATCAACATTTTCCAACATTACACAATTGAGTTGGATTTGTGGCGCTGCAGAGGGGTTATTTTGTACTTGCTGGTGCAGCACTTTGGTTTTTTGGATGTTGAGTTATAGGCCAAGCTTTTCGTAAGCTTCTGCAAAGATATTTAGGATGGTTTGGAGGTCATCCTCTGAGCATGCACACAATATGTTGTCATCCGCATACTGAAGCTCTATGATGGAAGTTATGGTAACCTTACTCTTTGCTTTCTGTAACTTACCTTACTGGATGGTGTGTGTGAGTGTGTGTGTGATATATATAGTGTTTTTTATAGGCACAAGAGGTAAAATCCTTTTTATCCTGAGCTAAATCTGGAGCCTTGTGTTTTGTCATTGGTGATCTGATACTGTTTGCTATTATAACTTCAATGGAAGGGCAGCTGGAAATTGCCATGATGACACAATACAACATTTTCTCACCTGCTGCCAGCGATTGCATAAAAAACAATTTGACTCAAATTTATTCCCTTCACATGTGAATTGGACATGCTGCTGCTTGTTTGTGTGCTGAAGCCAGATGATAAAAGAGGAGAAGACTGTGTAGTGTTTTATAGTCATCATATGTAAAACTGGATGAACTTCATGGATTTAACTAAAGTATGATTCTGGCTGCAGGGTTAATAGCTAACATATAATTTATAATTAAATAAACATCTGCCTTTCAGAAAAGAGTTAGGCTTAATAATTTTTCTTAGTTATTTGGGGAAATATTGGAGAAAATCCATTAATGTTTATAAATCTCCTTTGTCATTATCGTAAGCGAGGGAGGGTTTTTCATTGAATGCTCATTTTTTGACATTTAACATTTGGGAGGATCATGTAAATTACTTTTGCTCTTGTTAAATAAGTTTCTGAACTGTAATATTGGATTCTCAGTTGCCTAGATGTATTTTTTCTATACAGTCCCAGTAAATGTATTTTGTTTGAGATTCAATAAGTATTGGGAACAAATAGGAACCATAATGCTGGTGTGTCTGGATCCTCAAGGCTGGACTTAGTGTGATGTTTGTACACTAATATCATAAAGTCACAATACCATAAGCAAATGGAAACAAAAGTGTCTGACCTTTTCCCGTGTCTGAAAATTGTACAGATTTTATGAATCTCACAAAACATGTCTTTGGGATCTGTGCATCAGCTTCCTATGTAACTTTGGGAAATTATGGGTGGCAGCATTCCTGCACATTTCATCCTTTATTTGCACCTCCTAACCCGGATCTTAAATTATGTGTCTTCACTATAATAAAAATAAACTCTTCCTTTTTTTGTTACATATATGTGTTTGTCTGTATATGAATATATAGTGGTGCAGTAACCTAACCTGAGTTCTAGTCTTTATTTTTAATTCTTTTGCCAACTTCCCAGCAACATGTATTTAGGTTTTCTCCACCCAGTTGGGAATGTCAAGTATAATTATTTTCAGATATGCTGGGAATGATGGGTAACCCAGTTGAGAATATTTATACTAACTTGGGTAAATGAAAGATGGATTAAAATGTTGCCAAGACCTTATCAGATTTGGGCTGGAGTGAAGCTGATCTCTTAAACCAAAACACAAAGCCAGAGTTATTGTTTGCAGAGGCAGCCAAGGGAGGCTGGATTTGGTATAGTCTGAGACCAACAGGGAGGCACCAGGGGAGCATGTTGGAGCAGAAAAGTGGCAATAGAGGGAAGATTTCAGCTCATGGATCTCCAGAAGAGAGAAGAACCCACAGCCTGTGATAGATAAATTGAGGCAAGGCTCCGAGACCCAATTGCAGTTTGGAATCCTCAGTGCAGCTTAACTCAAATTAATTACCGTAATTAACTGAAGGATTTAAACTCACCTACTAACTGAAGGTCTTGAGGTGGCTTACACTATGTTGAAAATTTAATAAATTAGATAATTGCATAATAGTTACTGGGCATGGGAAAGGTGTGCATACATTTCTCCCTAGGTCTCTGATGTTCCAAATTTTCACTCTGCACTTGAATTTTCTGGCCTGGAACTGCTTGTTGAAAGAGCCAGAAGAAGATAGTGCCTCACAGGCTGAAGCTTGCCCACTGGGCTTCTTCTGTCTCACGTATCCTCTGGCTCTGGCAGCAGATGCAAGAGAAACTGGGGTGGGGGGAGGAAATAAGTTGCATGCCTCCACACAGTCCCCGGATGTTCCAACTCTACATTATTGAGCAATCTTCTGGGTGAAGTGACAGTTGAGGGCACCACTTGGAACCGGTCATAAGTTTTGGCAGTCATGAAGTGGGAGGGGCAGCACATTGAATTTGAATGGCAGCAGAGGGAATCACACTATTGCTATTTATGTCACTTTTTTGCACTCTGCCTCAAAATGACTTGCATAGTAAAATAAAACAAAAGATTTTAAAATAAGATAAAAGCAATACACAAAAATTAAAATGCTCACCTGACAATATATTTAAAAGGAACGAGTCTTCCACAACATGCTTAAAAGATGAGAGTGAGACAAAAAAATGAGTTTATATTGGAACAGCCAGGAAATATGACTACACGTGGGTGCAGGACCCCCTAAGGCATTGAATGTGATTATTTTACTTTATTTATTTTATTCGTTAAATTTGTATACTGCCCTTCACTAATAGATCTCAGGGCAGTTCATGACATAAAACCAATAGCTGACTTTTCAGTGAGCATTTAAAATCAGCCACACTGGTGAAATACAAATATATATTCCTCTTATTTGTAGATGGAATGGTATGGAATTGTTCTGGGGTAAGAGATCCAGTGGCAGATTGAAACATAAGTGCTTTGCCAAAGCCCTGTCTGCCTTAGCTAGAGGGGATTCAGAAGAACTTTGAATGGAACTTGTGTCCAAAACAACTACATGCTAATGCACTAATCCCCTCCTATTCTCACCCGAATTAATTGTTATGGTTTAGCAGGTGTTAGGCTGCTCTTAAGAGAGCTTGTCTGACATAGCCAGTTCTCCACAGTATGTTATATACTATGAAAGGCCCCTTGAGTCAGGGAGGACAAAAGAACACTGAGGTTATGTTTTATATATGTTTGGGATCTGAAAGCAATCTGAGTTTTGGAAATAACAATTGGTTCTCAGTCCAGATGGAAGGCAGCTCACAAACCTCACTGACGGTATGGAACTGATTTCAAAGAGGGAAATTCACTTGATGTGTATTGGAGTGTGTACTTTTTTTTGTTTCAGAGTGAAAACAAACAAAAATGTGGGAAAGATTTGTATAGCTTTGTCTTCAACTCTCTCCCTCCCACCCCCTCACCTCCATGCCTTTTCACAGGTCAACATCTATTTACTGAATGGTTACTGTCAATAAATTGTGTGTAGGAGAAAAAATTGTTAAACACAGTTCTCATTTGCCTTTCCCAGATGCATCCTAAGCCACTTTCATAGTGACTCAATGTCCGTGTTGATATTTATTATACCCTTGCGCAAAAGTCTGTAACAGTTACTAGCCCTCAACACTGTTTTACTGAGTGGCTCACCTATCCACATATACTTCAGATGTAGGAGTGGGGGTTGCTGTGCATAAATGACTGGTGAGCTGCTTTGGATTTGTGGGCAACAACTTTTGTGGGGCTTGCACTGCATGTACAAGGGCAGCAAAATAGAATTTCCTAGGGCTTACCAAGCGAAACCATTCCCCACCGCCACCAATGGTGAACATGCAAATTTAGTAACGTTTGAAACAGCCCTAGGCATCTCTAAGCAATGTCAGAAAGATTTTCAGCCTCCTAAGGATTTACAGAGCTTTTCGTGTCCCAGCTATCAGCAACACCAAATTTACTGGGGACAGGAGACTGAGCTTTTAAAACCTCTCTTTCTTAAATGATATACTTTCCTCCTTAAATGAGATGGTGACCTTGTGGGAATATGCACTAATATGTGAAGATAACATGAGACTTTTTATGTTGAGAAGTATTTGTTTGCAGAAAATAATCTGTATGAAGATTTTCTCTGTAGTTTGGTGAAAAGGGGATCGTCTCCCTGTAGACGTTCTTAATTTACTGCCAGATATCAAATTGGTTTAGGGCCAAGCATGAGGTGAGGGCCAAGCACAAATAAACTGTGTGTATTATGTGTAGCAGTAAATACCTACATCAGTAAATGCTGCATAGTCAAAGCAACAAAAAACCCAAAACCCTATTCATATACTGCCAGTTTGCACTATTTACCTCTGGTGGGGGAGTGGATCTTTCTGGCAGGCTGGATCTTAACCTCTCCCAAGCCCTACAGGTTACTTTGACAGGTGAGTACGGCTGCCCACTTGTGAGCTACTTGATGTCACCATGACATCAGGTGAGGTGCTTTCTTTCCCCAGTTTGATTTCAGACGGCATGGGCAAAGGAAACATTTCCCACTGGGGTTTGCTGTAAATGCCAGTCAGTTGACCAGTACTTACAGCATGGGCAGGGACTGACTGTAATACGGAGTCCCCAATACCAAACTCTGCAGTGCAGCCAGTCCAAGTGATGCTTGTGCTCCAAATGTTCATCACCTGATTGGTGCACACAGCAAACCTTTCTTGCCAAGGAGCAATTGGGAGCGTACTTTAGGTGTGGGCATTTTTTTTTGGGGGGGGAGCAGCCCCATGGACCAAATCAGACCCCTAATTTGGCCTGCAGGCATTCCACCCCTGATAAGCCTCTTGGTTAATCAAGGGATAAGAGTTTTGCCTCAAAAACCTGTAATGTTCACATTGTATCGTGAAGAGATTTTAATTGTTCCATTCGTTTCTCTCTTCTTTGTTTAGCTAACTGTTCACCACCATGCCAAAATGGAGGGATGTGTCTGCGACCACAGCTTTGTGTGTGTAAACCTGGGACGAAAGGCAGCACTTGTGAGGATGCTAGTAAGCAAGAAACTGCTTCTCCTGGAGGACCAGGTCCTGTGACTCCACCATGGCCTATTCCTCAGCGGTCTGTTCAGCAGACCTTTTCAAAGAAGGTTCAGGTCCAACAAAAGGTCAATCCCATGGCTCAGATGACCTTTACACTAAAGCAGAAACCCTCCAGATTACCACAGCAGATGCAATCACAGTAAGTCTTTTCCCTCATTGTGTATTTTTTTAAAAAGTTGTTTTTTCTTGTGCTTAGCATTACATGTGAACAAGGCCAGAAGGCCCTCTCTTGTAGAAAAGAAAGGATGCATTTCAGCAGTTGTACTTTTTTTTGTAGCAAAGGGGCAGATATGGGTGGGGAGTGGGGAGCAGAAGGTTTTGTATGGTATTTATGTATGCATCATACTCAGGAATTTTTGGGGAGCTAATTTGCAAGGCTGGGCTGGCAAATAAAATTGGTCCAAATTTTACCCTCTTTGCTCCTACAGAAGACTTGCCAGGATAATTTAATGTTTCACATTTGGTGTTCAGTTCTAGCAAAGGTTCAGTGTTCTCCTCCTCTCTTTTGTGATCAGGAAACATTTCTACAAATAGATGGTGATCATTAGCCTCTGCTAATGACAGTGAATCTGTTCATTAGCTAGTGACATCCTTTTCCTCCCCCACATTCAAGTGATAGAAAGACCTATCAGCATCTTTGGCTGGCTGGCTGACTTGCCACATGGGATGTACTGGATTACAGTGAGGCATGGGGGAGAGAAAACTTGGATTTGAGGAAGTAACTGAGATCTGGCTGCCTTGGAAGATAAGCAGTGGCAATCTGGAAACATGAACGAACTGCTGTTGTGATAACACTTAAATGGGATTCCCATAGGTTTGTTCCTTTCAGTGGGATAATACATTGTGTCTTCATTAGGTTTTTCCTTTTCATATGCATTGTTTATTGTCTTTTGGAGGTAGAGATTTATGTTTCATTTGCTCTCCCATGTTTATGTTGCTTTTGTGTGAGAGCCATCCTGCCAGCATAATTCAGAAGAGTCCTCAGGGTGGTTTACAACGTGTAAACAAACACAAAAACTCTCTAGGTAATACAGTCATACCTCTTCTTGTGAAAGCTTCATGTTGCGTTTATTCGGGTTAAGAACGTGGCAAACCCGGAAGTGTTTCTGCACCATTCAGACATGCGCAGAAGCACCACTCTGGTTACAGACTTTTCAGGGTGCGAACAGCACCCCGGAACAGATCATTTCCGCAACCAGAGGTACCACTGTAACCTTAAAAGAAACAATAACTCATTTAATAAGTCAAAATAAAAAAAATCCTTCCAGTAGCACCTTAAAGACCAACTAAATTAGTTCTTGGTATGAGTATTGCAGTATTGGTATTAAGTATTGCAGTAAAAAAACACCACACACACCCCTCATTGACAGACCAGTAGGCAGTAGTAAGATCAGTGACTGTCCTAGAAAAAAAGTAAGCGATGAAAGAGTTGCAATTCAGCCTGCATGGTTCAGGATCACAGGGTCAAATTTATACAGGAAAATACATAGAATAAGAATGAGAAAGTACTGGATTGGAGGTGGTCGTGTTGAGTAAGAGGACAACAGGGGATTTGAAAAACACTGCAGCAATAAAAGACAAAAAGAGCAGTCTGGACGTTGTCAAAAGCAATCTAATCAATTCTTAAATGACAGAATGAATTCTGTCTCTGAGGCTGTCAGCTAACCATTGTGCTTTTACAGTTTCGTTTTCCTATTTTAAAAAGTGTCTGCCTCATACTTTCTGTTATCAAAGAACAACACAATTAGGAGGAATTTTCTGCTTGGCAAAAAACAGTAAAAGTTAGTCCAAACTAAGTGATGCTTTATTCACAAACTGTACAGTTGATGAATACTATATTTTTCATAGGCTTTTTTGTCACTGTTATCCAGAGTGTGGTGATATTTAGATGACGATAGCGTGCTTATATTTGTTTACATCTTCTCCAGTTCTGTTAGTCCCTTCAGCCAGTCCTTTACTATTTCCTCAAGACTTTCCCCAATAGCATCCTTTGTCTTGTAACATGGAGATTTTGACTTTGATGCAGAGCGGGTCTTTTATGAACTGAGTGGTTCCTTCTGATGGCAGTCTAGCACAGGTTGCTTCTTACAGAAGGCAGAAGAGGTTGATTTTGATTTTCACTTTTGCCCTGTAGGCTTCTCTGCCACCCCCTCAAAGCAGATTTTCAGGAGACTGCTGGGGGAAAGGGAAATTGGCAGAAATAACTTTCCCTCTTTCTTGAGTGCTTATGGAATCTCTATTTCTGCCCCCCCCCCCTTAATTGGTGGAGTGAAGGGCATCGGTTTGAATAAGCTATGGAAACCTGATCAACATCCAATACAGCATTTCTTTGTGATTGACTCAGGTGACCCTTATGTGTTGGGACATAGGCTGACTCGGTCCATGCTGGAGTTGAGTCTGCCATTGATTCGCTAGATGTGCCAAAATCACAAAATTTCCATCTGAGTATGTGGTAAAATTGCTCAACTATCTTACCACTCCATGTCAGTATACATCTTGGCAAGTGAGAAAGGTTGCATTAATAGGCCCTCAATAAGTATATTTACATATATATGGATGGCACGATCCAAATATCTATTCATACACTATTCTGCAAATGTAGCTCTCCATATAAAGAAGCTTTCCATGTCATATATGCCCCTACTCTTAAAATGGACCAAGAAGTGCTTAGAGCTCTGCATGTGCATGGGGGTTGTAGTTCTTGGAAGTAAATTCCATTGAACCAAACAGAACCTTAATACCCATGTTACCGTATTTTTCGCACGATAGGACGCACCGGACGATAGGACGCACTTTGTTTTAGAGGGGGGAGAACAAGAAAAAAAAATTCTCCCCCTCTCTGTCCAGCGCGCCTTCAGTGAAGCGGCAGGAGGCGCTGCACAGAGAGGGGGAGAACTTTCCCCCTCTTGTTTTCCCGCTCTAAAACAAGGTGTCGTTTAAGGTGCGTTCAGGCGGCTACCTTGGAAGCCTGAAGAGCGAGAGGGGTCGGTGTGCACTGACCCCTCTCGCTCTCCAGGCTTCAGGTTCCTTTCGACCTGCTCTTTGGGGCTGGCGGGAGGAAGCCCACCACCAGCCCCAAAGAGCAGGTCAGGGAGCAGCGGAAAGGCTCCTGCCATAGCCGCGCGTCACCTCTCCAGCCGGAAGAGGTTCGCGGGGTGCTTCTTTAGCCCCGCGAGTGCTCTCCCGGCTGGAGAGGTGACACGCGGCTATGGCAGGAGCCTCTAAAGCCGCGAGTCACCTCTCCAGCCGAGAGAGGGTCGCGGGGGGCTGCTTTAGCCCCGCGAGTGCTCTCCCGGCTGGAGAGGCTCCTGCCATAGCCGCGCGTCACCTCTCCAGTCGGGAGAGGGTCGCAGGGTGCTTCTTTAGCCCCGCGCGCGCTCTCCCGGCTGGGGAGGTGATGCGCGGCTATGGCAGGAGCCTCTAAAGCCACGTGTCACCTCTCCAGCCGGGAGAGGTTCGTGGGGGGCTGCTTTAGCCCCGTGAGTGCTCTCCCAGCTGGAGAGGTGACGCGCAGCTATAGAGACTCCTGCCATAGCCGCGTGTCACCTTTCCAGCCGGGAGAGGGTCGCGGGGCTATGGCGTCTTCGCTCCATAGGACGCACACACATTTCCCCTTCATTTTTGAAGGGGGAAAAGTGCGTCCTATAGAGCGAAAAATACGGTATGTACGGTATTTAAAATCCAGAGGCTGGTCTACCAAGATTTCATTTCTAACTCTTACTTGCCAAATGTATGATCAAAGGAGGAAATGAGGGAGAAATCCTCTTCCGATTTTGATATGTAGGAAAGTGTGCTTTCCCAAATGGGCCGCTGTGCTCCACTGATTTTTCTCTCAAATCAGAGATAATTAATATCTTAAAAGACTTTGTATTCATGGTTCATTCAGATAATGTCCCATGGCTTTCCATGGATCAGGAGTAGACTTAGTTGCTGTATCTTAGTTGCCTTCTTCTTTGATACCTAATGTAAAAAGTAACAACTGCTATGGGGAACTGCATATTCAAACCTCCACCGAAAATCCTAGTACAGTGGTACCTCGGGTTAAGTACTTAATTCGTTCCGGAGGTCCATTCTTAACCTGAAACTGTTCTTAACCTGAAGCACCACTTTAGCTAATGGGGCCTCCCACTGCTGCCGTGCCGCCGGAGCACGATTTCTGTTCTCATCCTGAAGCAAAGTTCTTAACCTGAAGCACGATTTCTGGGTTAGCGGAGTCTGTAACCTGAAGGTTATGTAACCTGAAGCGTATGTAACCCGAGGTACCACTGTATAGATGTTAGCTTTGTGCACAAAGGAACAGCAGGACCAAGAGCGCTTGAACTCGAGGCCTGAACAACCCAGACAGGATCCAGTTAACTAGCTCAGTACTAAGGTATCTAGCTTGTGCTGACTTTCTGTGATATTCCCTGAGAATATCAAAGATTTCAAGTGAATTAGTGAATTCAGGGAATGCAGTTTTGATCAGTAGGGCATCCTCTGTTAACTACACCTGGAGCTGTTGATCCTAGCATTCATATAAGGTATTTAATACCTACTCACATCATTCAAATACAGTGGTGCCTCGCAA
The DNA here is from genome assembly GCF_965113315.1 of Podarcis vaucheri. Lineage (NCBI taxonomy): Eukaryota > Metazoa > Chordata > Lepidosauria > Squamata > Lacertidae > Podarcis > Podarcis vaucheri. The sequence goes on along the minus strand of NC_138761.1, from coordinate 41,758,743 downwards.
GACGAAATTAATCCGTTCCTCGAGTCTCTTCGTCTTGCGGTTTTTTCGTCTTGAGAAGCATGGCTATTAGCGGCTTAGCGGCTATTAACGGCTTAGCGGCTTTAAGAAAAAGGAAACAAACTCGCAAGATGTTTCGTCTTGCGAAGCAAGCCCATAGGGAAATTCGTCTTGCGGAACAACTCAAAAAACAGAAAACTCTTTCGTCTTGCACGTTTTTCGTCTTGCGAGGTACCACTGTATGGGCATATACAGATGGGAATTGTATTGTAGATCTCTTTATTTTATTTTAGTTATTGGTGATGTGCAATGTTTTGAAAATACTTCTTGTAAAATGAGTTATTTTCCAAATGTTCAGAATTCAGCATAGCTAGAAGAGGCTCTAAGCCCTCAAGTTTTGAATCTTGCACTGTAGGCTTCAGATGTTTACAAAAGGCACTATTTTTATTATGGCACAAGCTTTTGTAGGCAAGGTTTTATTGAAAGTGCAATAGCAGTTTTGTTAAAGCATATGCTTAACTGTAGCATTATTTTTATTCTTCCATAGTGTCTAACGTGAGGGCAGGCTTGGAGAACACATGACATGGTTGGCCCCTTTTCAAAGGGATTCCTTGCTAGCCTGTATGCTATAATAAACTTTTATTGTAATCCTGTCACATTGATTATATACTTCTCATACAAAATTCTATTTTAGTTAGCTGTGTTTCATTTCAATTTATTAAATGAAATGTTTTCCTTCTTAATGAATGTGTTTTTCTGGGACAGAGGAGAGGGGGAAAGGGGGTGCAGGGTAGTACATGAAAGTGTATAACATTCTGTAGAAAGACAAATTGTAGACTTTCAGAAATGCAGAGCGAACTCCATGCGAGCGTTTACTATTATGCTGTTGGGCAGTAGGTGGCAAACTTCGCTTTTCTTTTTCCTTATATTTATTTTCATACCACAGATTGCCAGAATTTGAAGAGGCTGGTTTGAGTTCCTTGGAAGATGTCATTCCTTGGCAGCATAATTTCGAACCACCTATTTTTGCTCATTGTGTACATGCCTGATGTTGAACACTCAGCTGGGCCGCATTTTCCTCTGGGGTTACTTGGATATGAATAAATGCATAGATTGTTGTTCCTTTTCTTCTGTGGGTTTAAGCAACAGATTGCTAATATGGCCAATACATTACAAAAGAAGGAACATCTGCCAAGGACAACACTAGTTAATTCGTATCATGGGACCTTGTCATATATCTCTACCCTAGTTCTGGATAATCGCCTCATGAAAGCTCAGTTGCCCCTTTCATCCCACAAACGTTTGATTGAATAGAGTGAAAGGAAATGTTTGCTTGGGTTTCCTCTTAAAAGAGAATTACATGCAGGGGTGGTCTGAACCCATTTCACCACCTGAGATGAAATGAGGATGTGCCAACCACTGCGCCCCACCCGTTTTTTTGCACTGTGCCCCCGCCACCCCCACTTCTGATGCTAGCAGAATGCCCTCTTCCACTGAGATGGGGGGGAGCATTCCGCAAGGCATTGTCACTCATTTTATTAGCCCCCGGGGCAGGGAAAACAAGCAGCAACACTGCACACTGGAATGCCCCTACCTCCATTGAAATTCTGGTTCTTGCCGAAGTGGTGGGGTGGGTGGGGCATTACCTCTTCTGCCACCTGAGGCAGCTGCTTCACCCAGCCTCATGGGTGGGCCAGCTCTGCTATTATAAGTGCCACAGGAAGTTTTTTTTGTGTGTATGATAGGTTGGATCCAGTGTGTCCCATCCTTGTACAGAAAGAGCTTACAGCAGAAGTACCTGCTGGAGGAGGGCATTCTTCACCGGTTCCGATTTTCCAACTCCTTGCTGCTTCAGAGAGCTTCCTGGCAAGAGAGGCAGGAATAACCAGCTGCACCACTATAAGATAGGGGACACCTGGCTTGTCAGTAGTACACGTGAAAAGGGTTTAGGGGTCTTAGCAGACCACAAGCTTAACATGAGTCAGCAGTGTGATGTAGCAGCAAAAAAAAGGTAATGCTGTTTTGGACTGCATGAACAGAAGTATAGTGACCAGAGTAATAGTATCGCTTTATGCTGCCTTGGTCAGATGAAACTGGAGTACGGTGCCCAGTTCTGGGCACCACAATTTAAGAAGGATATTGACAAGTGTGCAGAGGAAGGAGATCAAGGTGATTAAGGGTCTGGAAAAACAAGCCTTATGAGGAACAGTTGAGGTAATTGGGTATGCTTAGCTTGGATAAGAGGAGATAGGATAACCATCTTCAAATATCTAAAGGGCTGTCACCTGTTTTCTCCTGCTCCAGAAGACCCAAAGCAGTGTCTTCAATTTACAAGAAAGGAGATTCTGACTAACCATCAGGAAGAACTTTCTGATGGTACAGAATGGAACCTCCCTTGAGAGGTTGTAGACTCTCCTTCCTTTAGGTTTTTAAGGAGAGGTTGGATGGCCCTCTGTTATGGCTGCTTTAGCTCAGATTTCTGGGCTGGACCTCAAGGTCTCTTCCAACTCTACAATTCTGTGATTCTCTGGCGCAGCTTTTGAAGGTGCAAATAATTTCTTTCCACTTGCCCTATCACGAAAGCTCAGTGAACAGAACCCCACCCATGGATAGTGAACAGAACCCCACCCATGGATAGCCAAGATTTAAGCTTATGAATCCATCATGTAGGTTTTGTTTCATACAAATGTGGCAGGCTTTTGGTCCAGCAAAAGTACTATGTGCAAAAGACATGATAAGGCAGATCACACCATCAAGAGGCAGCAGTGTGGCATACAACCTCTTGTATTTAAGAGATCTGGCTAGGCATGTGGTACTGGCCACAATCTAGAGGTTTACAAGCACAGGAGGAAGCTGCAACAAGTTCAGAAGACTGAACTCAGTTCATATATTCTGTTCCCTGCTAACTATTTGTCCAGAAGGAGGAAAGGTTTATGTGTTCTAAGCCACTTTTCTTATGAACCAGTAGGTTCATAGAATCATAGAATCATAGAGTTGGAAGAGACCACAAGGGCCATCGAGTCCAACCCCCTGCCAAGCAGGAAACACCATCAGAGCACTCCTGACATATGGTTGTCAAGCCTCTGCTTAAAGACCTCCAAAGTAGGAGACTCCACCACACTCCTTGGCAGCAAATTCCACTGTCGAACAGCTCTTACTGTCAGGAAGTTCTTCCTAATGTTTAGGTGGAATCTTCTTTCTTGTAGTTTGGATCCATTGCTCCGTGTCCACTTCTCTGGAGCAGCAGAAAACAACCTTTCTCCCTAGGTTGTTTCTCCTAGGCCCTTCAACATTTAAATAGATTCCTAACAGGGACTCCCTGTATTTTCATTGGTTTCCAGGCACAAAACAAGTTGCTGGTTTTGCCCTGGAGATAGTCTGGCACTCAGTTATTTAAGGACTGCTTTCTGCTATGTGAACCTGCCACACAACTGAGATAATAATTACTTTAAACGTTTTTCTTCTTTATCTTCTTAGGTCAGGCAGATGGGTACCAGATATTTATTGTAGCCCCTCAAAACATGGGGGGGGGGCATTCCTCCCAAGCATTGTGAATCTGAGATTTTAGTATTTGATCATCTAGATTCTTATGGATTTTTTGTTTGTTGTTTTTGCTGTTGCTCTGTCTAGTATGGTTTGACTGGATTTAGCCTGTTTTTTCTTCTTCTGAATAACTGATATATGAATAACTTTATTTAACTACTGCTTAATATTTTGTTTTTGATATGGTTTTATATGGTGGTTGTCTTCATGAATTATGTAAATTATCTTCAATTCCATATTTTTGACAGAAAACAGATGTACTACTTAAAAATAAATAAAATCCCCTTTAAAAATCCCTGTAAGGCTTTTTTTAAAAAATTGTTTTCAGCTTGGCAAAATAGATCTGGGATGAAGGCTGCGAAGTGTACTTCTGTATTTGTAAGATTTCTTTACCGTAAGATCCTAAGGCAGTTTAAGACAATAGAATATACAGTTTTAAAAACAAATAGAGCCTTTGCAGTTACAAAACAAATAAATTCAGCAGAAGAGGTAAGGCCCACAAAACAAAATGCCTTACCAGTCAAAGGGCATGGTAAAGAGGTGTATCTTCAGTATAAGACGAAAACAGAAGATTCCAAGCGCGTCTCTGTGGGTGAGTCTTCCTTAATTTAGTGACTGCCACAGAAAAAGCACTCTCTTGGAGTGCCCTTCCCAACAGCTCTGAGGATAGTAGAACTAACAACATCAACTGCTGCTGATCTTAAGATCCATAATCCTTTTGAGGACCACAAAGGTTGATAGACCAGATTGTAAGGTTGTCACTTAACTCTTTAAAACAGTCATACTTACTTAGCTCGAGAACAGTGAACTCGGCTATATTGGATAAGTGTCTTTATAAATTTTTATTAAATGGGATTTAATTTAGGCCTGTAAGCTTTTATTGATAGATTAATCAGCTGAAGCTTTAGCTAATTAACTGGTGGAAACAAAATTTTGATTCGTCTTGTGCCAAGTTTGATGTCATACTAGTGCCAGGTGAAGACGCTTTTATTTGACCACACATTCCAACACTTACTTTAACAATGGCTTTATTCTTTGCTGTTGGAATTTGTTTCATATTTTCACCATGTTTTTATATATCTATGGTATTTTCATTCAGATTGTATAATACCCTCATATGTGCTTTAGAAGGATGGCCTAGAAATCTTTAAAATAGCTAAATGGCAGACCTGCAAATTAGGGCACATTATGGCTAGTGTTTCCGTGTGCTGCTCTGGTTCTCCAGAAGCAGCTTAGTCATGCTGACCACATGACCTGGAAGCTGTACGCCGGCTCCCTCGGCCAATAAAGTGACATGAGCACCTCAGCCCCAGAGTCGGTCACGACTGGATCTAATGGTCAGGGGTCCCTTTACCTTTACCTATGGCTAGTACATGTGAAAAGGGCTTAGGGGTCTGCTTTATTTTGCCTTGATCACACTATACCTGGAATACCACATTGCAGGGGGTTGGACTAAATGACCTTTGGGACCCCTTCCAACTCTACAGTTCTGTGATTCTGTGATGAGTAATATGTAATATGCTTAGTAATATATAAATAGAATTATTAATATAACTTAACTGAAATTTAATATCATAGTTAATTAATAAGTTAATTGACATTTGCCGCAGTATAAATTCATATGCCAATAAATACTACTATTGTATACCACATTATATCACTCATACAAGATATGCATTTAAACAGCATCTTGTACTTTCAGTTTCTACACACACATATAAAATACTCATAGCAAAATAAGACATAATAATTACAGTATATCAGAATAGTTGCGCTTCTAGTGCAATCTTGTGCAGGTCCACTGGGAAATTCAATGAGACTCAACCCCAGTTAAGTGTTTGTAGAGTTGTATCCTTAACCCTATAGCCTCCAAGTTCAAGTCCTAATACAATTATCATCTGTTACTGGCAAATGGATCATAATACTGATTTTTCAAAGTAAAGTGTTGGAAAGGCTTCTGCCAGCACAGAGGCAATGAAAGTGGACACTTCCCTTTTCTGTTTTAACCCCCATGGCCTTGCTGTAGTAGAAGCACTATGAGGGCATTGAACAATCTGAATGAAAAGACCATAGAGATATAGATATATAAAAGCATAATGGAAATATAAAACACAGAAAACCAATTCCAACAGTAAAGAATAAAGCCATTGTTAAAGTAAGTGTTGGAATGTGTGGCTAAATAAAAGTGTCTTCACCTGGCACTAGTATGACATCAAACTTGGCACAAGACAAATTAAAATTTTGTTTCCACCAGTTAATTAGCTGGAAACCTATGTCCCTACTGTGGAAGGATGTGTGGATCCAGAATTGGCCTCTACAATCACTTACGGACTCATTGTTAAAACCATGTTTATGGAAGGCAATGTTACTCTGCTACAAGTGATCACCGATGAAGAAGAAGAAACTGTGGTGGTCAACGCAGAATTCCTTGCGAATGTCTGTTTGATGTTTCTCACACTACAATGAAGTTCAAAGTCATTTTTTCCTTGCTGATGCTGAAAGGGGAAGATTGCCTGAAAGTCGCTATGCAATGTTTGCCAAATTGTTTGACATATGAATGTTGCTGTGGGTTTCCCCCCCTCCTTTTTGATGATATTCCCAATGTTCTAACTAATGGTGACTCATAAAGGATTTTATATCTGATGCAACATCCTGAGTAATGTGCTGCGTAATGTGTTAAAATCTATGTTCTGTGTCATCAATTATTTTTAAGCATCTTGATCAATTTATTTTGTAAGCTGACTGAAATTGCTTGAAGACAATCAGTATATAAGGATAAGGATTTCTTTGTAGATGTACTGTCAAATTTTGGCCATATAGTGATCCAGATAAAGGACCTATTTAAGAGTTTGCTACAGTGCCACTATTCATTCCACTTTTGTCACTGTGGAACACATTTTCTCTTTTTTAAATTAGTTTGAAAATGAATGCACAATTATGCATGCTGTTATCTCTTGTTAGAAAAGATAAGGTTGTGATACTGGAGGTTTACATTTTCATGTTCGTTTATAGTTTGTGGCTGTTTCAGGACACTATAATACACACACACACACACACACACACACACACATTTATACTGTACAACATATAAATTATTAAAGAGTTAAGATTGGCTGCAGATCCTTGTCAAACGTACAGGGACACATCCAGATTTGCTGCCCCATAATGTGTGGAATGCCTGCAGGAAGGTACAGAAACTTATTTGGTTCAAAGACTGGATTGCAAAATGGGACTTAACAAAACTTGCATTCAAATGTGCTAGTCGTCTAGCTGATACATGTATTATTTAAGGTAGTTACATACTTCTTGATCACTTAAGTCTCAAGTGGTATACATTAAGATTATTTAAATAATAAAAAACAGAAAGTTTCCTTTAAATGTCTGTTTCAGGAGAAAGGTATTTGTTGGACTTCTGAATTCATTACAGTGCTACCTCGGGCTAAGTACTTAATTCGTTCCAGAGGTCCATACTTAACCTGAAACTGTTCTTAACCTGAAGCACCACTTTAGCTAATGGGGGCCTCCTGGTGCTGCCATGCCGCCGGAGCCCGATTTCTGTTCTCATCCTGAAGCAAAGTTCTTAACCTGAAGCACTATTTCTGGGTTAGTGGAGTCTGTAACCTGAAGCTTATGTAACCCGAGGTACCACTGTATTTGTTTGTTTGTTTCTAGCCTTTCACCTGAAGGGCCCCATGGTGGGTTACCACCACTGCTTTTTTTCCTAGAAAAATAGGTGCCGGTACTCACCAAGTTGTAAGTGCTACACTTTTTAACAACAACGAAAAATAGTGCCGGTACTGTGTTCCCTTGAGTGCCCACTCGAAAAAGGCACTGGTTACCACATTGGCCAACCAGATTCCTTTGCTGTTGCTTTCCAGATATTCCTATTCAGCAACTTACTCCCTCTGAAGTTGGAGGTTTCCATATAGCCATCAAGACTAGAAGTCCTGTAGACTGCCCCTCTATGATTTAATTAATTTTAATTCAAGCCCCATGGCTCAATTAAAATGAAGTAATAAAGCCCATTGAACAGCGGGTCTCATCTGACTTTTTTATTTCATTATAGTATTTAGAAGTTACATTAGTACTGACACTTAACTTTATCTGTAACACGGGAAAGATAAAACAGCATTCATAACATTGATACTGAATAGAAACTTAAAAAACATGAAGACATCTGAAATTTGTTTGTGCATGTGTGAAAAAAATCATATGTGCAATTTTCACACCAGTCCATTAAGTCCTGTGATGTTGCTGGAATTTATTTCCTTCAGTATCTTAACTGTTGTTTTCTATAAAGGATTCTGTGTTACAGTTTTGTTATGTGTGGGTCCCTGCTCTGCCCCACTTGATGAGTAGTAACACACTGCTTAAGATAATAATTTAAACTAGGCTAATATATTTGGGAATTCAAGCATGTACTGCTTTGAAGTCATTAAGAGCGGGAGGAAGAAAAGAGATCTGGAGCAGACATCCAGTAATGAACCATGTAAATCAAAAGAATGTTGAAAGAAACTTCTCAAACCTGACCCTAAGGATGTAAACACCTTATAGCTTTTATTTATTTATTTACATGATTTTAACTTGTTGATGACAGGATTCAGTTTCTGGATTGAGCAGAATTTTATTCTGTAGTGGGGAGTACCAGTCAAGCTGTCTTTCTTTTCTGCCTTTGTAGCACAAAGCCAAGATCAAAAAGTTTTAATGCCATGCAGCATTTGTAAACAAACAAAACTATTACATGTGGAAAATCTATTTACAGCAGTTGAAGTCCAAAATCTCAATGGCTGGGCATAGCGTTGTGGAATTCTTGACTTTGTCACTTTAGAACAGCTGATCCCTTTCCATATCATAAACTGCTTTTGGATATTTGTTCAGTTTCAATATAAATCTGCCCTCTGGCAGCATGGGGACTTCTGTTTCAGAAATACAGGTCCAAATCTTATTTTGGGCTGTGGTTCTTTGGCTCCAAAATGATATTTATATGCAGCTTTTCCAAATACCTTAAAGTGTAGAAACAAAAAAATTATAGCTGTTTTCCAATTTGTATTTTTGAAAATATTTGATACACAGTCTTTAGAGTTCTTAATCAAATGTGAAATTTCTTGTAAAGGAAAAAAAGGAGGAACAAAATGCATTTTTTAGAAGAAACTAGAGATTTTCTTAAAAGCCAAAGGAATGACTTATAGGCTTTAAATTTACCTACTGCAAATAAGAAAACAACCTATTCCTAGACCTCTGGTATGCAGTCTGGGCTTTTGGTCCAGAGCACTTAAGAAAATATAGGCAAAGTGGTATTGAAATAAGAATGCCAAGTTCTTCCAGACTTTGTTGGTTCAGGCATGTGTCAGAAATAGCCTCATAGTTGCTACTTGCAAGCTGACATTGGACTGAAGTTACACCTATTTTTACATCAGAAGGGCTAGATTCCTTTTCACGTACTTTATCCGTGTTGATCATGGGCTGAAATCAGGGATACAGTGTTCTTTGGTTAGCTATGTTTGCATTTCTCTGCATTCCAAAGTGATGAATTTGGATTTAAGAAATGAGAGAGTGTAAAATATGTGCCCATTTACTCCCCAAGTAAATAGTGGCTACAATGTTTGAATGCTTTACAAATCAAAAGGCACCAACAGTTGCTCTGACATTCAGCAAACTCTTAGATCCAGATATGATAATACATTTTTCATTTGTGTGAGTACTCCAGTCTCTCCCAGTTGTGTACTTGTGCAAGCAACTGTACCATATGAGCCAGGAATATGTGACACACTTGGCTATTGCAACTACTGTGGTCTTGGAGATTGGAAAATGTCTGCGTCTCTCCAACCGCAGAAATTACTGCACTGAGTACCCAGCTCACATGTTAAGAATTGCTCGTGCGAGGATGAAGTTAGGGAAACTGCAACCTGATTTGCAACTCTTTCTGCAGAGCCAGTCTTCCTTAACTGTGTGTTCTCTCACTAGACTTCTTCTGCACCTGCACTAGCAAGGAATTGTACATGGTTGATTAAAACCGACTGATATGTAGAGTCAGGAGGATCATGTGCAGCCATGGGGACATATGGCCTTCTGTTTAACCAGAACATTTGCATCAAATACCATTGTATCATAGGCCCAAGGTGCCCTTTCACAACAGAAAATGAAAACTGTGACAAAAAGATACAACCACAACATTATCCACACAGTAAAATTGTAGCTACCATCTTAATTTTGGGAAAATCTATTTACTCAGAATCAAATTCCAATGATTTCAGTGACTAATGTTTTCAGATAAGAATGCTTAAGGTTTAAATTCCAGTTTAAGTTTTGGTAACTAAAATTTAATTTCTAAAAAAAGATGGGGCACAATGCATATGTTCCAAAAAGCAAATGAATGAAAGGAAAAAAGATGAACACGTCACTCAGTGAAGTCAGATGCTCTCCAGCTGAGAGTTTGGTGGATGAAGGATCAGTTTCAAATTCTGTAGCAATGTCAAGCATGTTGCCAATGTTATGTGTCCATTTGCTATGAGACAACGTCTTCCCATCGAGTGCTGTGATCAAATGTTGCAGGGTTAACTCATTGGTGTGGAGGGCACAAACCAACCAGATCAGCTTATGACCAAGCTTGACCTCTATCCAGTGCATGGTACCACCCTCCCAGCCAGTGTTAACATTTGTAGAATCACCACCAATGGCCTGCAGTCTCTTATCAATGCCCTTCTTCATGAAATCTACCAGATTATTAGCAATAACCTCAGCTGGTTTTTCTCTCTTTGAGCCTTTCTCTGAAGTGAAATGGGTAGAGATATCTTCCACCTGGCATACAGCACACGGAATATTGCTGGGTAACTGCTGATCTGAATTGTTTGCTTTCAGCATAGTTTTAGTTGTATCTTCACAGCTGTCAAAGAAGATGCAGTCAATTTCACCCCTCTGACAAAGAAAATCAAATTCCTGATCCAGGCATTTCATAACTGTTTCTTGGGCCCTTCTGATTTTATTGTGATCAACTACAAGTCTCTCCTCATCTTCAGTGATCAAGCCAACATCCATAACAGCAGCTGTGGCTTGCAGACCAACATCATATCTGAAGTTCTACATCAGACATAGGAAATCTCAGCCCTCCAGATGTTTTGAGACTACAACTCCCATCATCCCTAGCTAACAGGACCAGTGGTCAGGGATGATGGGAATTGTAGTCTCACAACATCTGGAGGGCCGAGTTTGCCTATGCCTGTTCTACATAGCACCATTATGTATTTCTAATGTGTGATGTTTGTCACACACCTTCCTGGAAGATGCTTTGGTGATCATAAGGGTTGCACTGAAATGCCTCTGCTCTGGTGCGATTTTTACAATTGTCAGGCAGCTTCCTGGAAGGTGCTTTGGTGATAAGGTTCGCGCCAAAGCAACTCTGGGAGGCTGTGTCTTCCGCGGGAAGCAGCAGCGACTCAGGAGGAGGAAGTGGCAAAGGTGAGGGGGTAATGAGGCGAGTGGGGGGGCAGGAAAGGGGGGGGGCATGGTGCATACCGGCACCTATTTTTCTTTCAAAAAAACCCCGACTGGGTACAAACATGCTCTGACAGAAATCCAATAGTCCCCAAAACACTCATCCTCTGCATATTTTTATGAGACTGTCTGACAGACAGTTGTAAGCTGGGTTCATTATGCTTGGAGTGTTCTTTACTGTATCCTTCAGTTACATGTATGGTGTTACTGTGTTTCCTCATCCTTGATGTGTACATACTCTAGCATGTAGAAAACTGAAAACAACAACACTAGATTCTTTTAAAGAACATTTTATATTCAGAAAATGGGACGCGGGTGGCGCAGTGGGTTAAACCACAGAGCGTAGGACTTGCCGATCAGAAGGTCGGCGGTTCGAATCCCCGCAACGGGGTGTGCTCCCATTGCTCAGTCCCTGCTCCTGCCAACCTAGCAGTTCGAAAGCACGTCAAAGTGCAAGTAGATAAATAGGTACCGCTCTGGCGGGAAGGCAAACAGCGTTTCCGTGCTTCTCTGGTTCGCCAGAAGCGGCTTAGTCATGCTGCCCACATGACCCGGAAGCTGTAAGCCGGCTCCCTCGGCCAATAAAGCGAGATGAGCGCCGCAACCCCAGAGTCAGCCATAACTGGACCTAATGGTCTTGGGTCCCTTTACCCTTTACCTTTATGTTCAGAAAATGCAAGAAAATGTTCATTGTGCCGTGTGTGTGTGTGTGTGTGTGTGTTAAGAATCTTAAATCAACCCATATAATTTGGTTCTCTGGTTTGTTACTTTATTTGAGAAATAGAATAGAAAAAAGTCAAGAATATTAGAAATCATTCTGAAAAAAAGCCAGTTTCTTTTAACAGTTGCTGGCTGTGCAGCTGAGCTTCAGACTTACAGAAAATAACTTGCATTTATGAAAGATGGTTGGAGTTAGGGTCGGCTTATTTAGTCTAGACAGTATTTCTCTTGCCAAATGTCACTTTGCTCAGTTCTTCCTGTCATAATTGTTTAATAAAGGCAGTCCAAGAATATTCTGTATAAAGAGAACTTCCTTGGACTCTAGAACAAATGATATTTGCATTTATAACAATGTAGTACTTTAATGATTTTAAATTAGTGACAAGGACATAGCCATAAGTTCACACAGGTGTCCCGTGAGGTAGAGGCTGCATGTGGTATATAAGCCCTCCTGCCCCACTAAGTGTGTCTGTTCCACAGTTGGGCCCACATGTTGGACAAATTATTTGTTGATTAATTTATGTGCAACCTTTAAATAGCAACAATAGCAGTTCATAGTATGATGTTTAAACTTTTTAAAAAAATGTTTTTAATGATATTGATGTGTTTGCTGCCATGGGCTTCCTATGGCAGGAAGTATGAGATTTAAATTGAATAAATAATTAATATATATATATATATACAGTGGTACCTCAGGTTAAGTACTTAATTCGTTCCTGAGGTCTGTACTAATCTGAAACTGTTCTTAACCTGAAGCACCACTTTAGCTAATGGGGCCTCCTGCTGCTACTGCGCCGCCGGAGCACAATTTCTGTTCTCATCCTGAAGCAAAGTTCTTAACCTGAAGCAGTATTTCTGGGTTAGTGGAGTCTGTAACCTGAAGCGTATGTAACCCGAGGTACCACTGTATATATATCTGCTACAGCCATGAAGCAGTAAGATATCAGACTTGGTCACTGACAAAATGGACATTCCCTGTATATAGCAAATGTAATAACACACAGAAAATAATATTTTCTCTGTTCTTGTTTCTTCAAACAGAATGATGCCCCTTTCATCCCAGACTTTGATGATGAATGTGCATCATGGCCAAAAACAGGAATATGTTATCAAGCCCAAGTACTCCACAACAAAGAAAGTGATTTCAGGAGAACAGTCTACTGAGAGTTCATTGCCTTTAAGGATAAACCAGGATCAGCTTGCCTCACCTTTTCAGTGTGAGTATGAATGAAATGGAACAAACTTTGGTGGTGATCTTGATGTATTGAAATAAATGGCGGGAGCTATCAAAAGGACAGGTTGTAATAATGAGTGGCTAGATAAATGTACATCTGAAGGCAGCCCTTCTGAACTTTTGAGATTTGATGTAAAATTTGATCTTCCTGATTCCCTTTTTTCAAATAAGATTACCTGCAACCAATCCTTAACAGTATTTAGCTAGCTACTTGATTGCACTGAGATCAACATGAACCTCAGAACAATTCTCTGTTGAGGACATGCACTTAGAGACACCCAAAATAGCTATCAGAAAACTTGACTGCAGCTGCTAAACTTCCTCTTTTAAATTTAAAGTATGATCACATTGGACTTTCTCCTTACACATTTGTTTTATGTTGTAAACCCCACCCTAAGATCTACGGGTATAGGGTTGTATACAAATTTAATTAATTAATATTGTAGAGCAAGAAAAAGTGCTGCCGAAATGATTGAGGTGCTGGAATACTTTCCTTTTAAACCCATTTTAAATCAGTGGGGCTTTGAAGTTTAGAAATATTGGGGGGGGGAATCTTAAGTGTGCGATGTGATAGAAGTAAATAAAGAGATCCCCCCCGCACCATTTGCTTCATAACAATAATAACAACAACATTTTATTTTATTTAAATCCCACCCATCTGACTGGGTTGCCACAGCCACTCTGGGCAGCTTCCAGCATATATAAAAAGATAATAAAAGATTCCTCTTCTCCCAGGCCATTGGCAGAATACTATCTATGACCTTTTAAACTTGGGGTGGAGGGTATTATTTTATTTGTTAGCCATTTTTTGGTTTTTATACTGTAAATGGTCTTGTGATCCTTGGATGAAGGGCAGTAATGAAACTAAATAAATAAATTAGATAGATAGATAGATAGATAGTGTTTCTTAGGTATTCAGATATATTAAATCTAAAATACCGTATTTTTCGGACTATTGGACGCACCGGTCCATAGGACGCACCTAGATTTGGGGGGGGGGAAATAAAGGCAAAAAAAAATTATCCCCCCCCCCCGCCAGGCGCGGGGCTGGGGCGGGGAAGCCCGAGCTTCCCCCTCCCCCAGAACGGGACCCAGAGCCATGCCGAAGCTGCGCGCAGCTTTGGCATCGCTCTGCGAACTTGCGGGGCTGGGGGAGGAAGAAGCCTTCCGCCAGCCTCCAAACCATGTCGGGAGACAGCGGGATAGCGCGCTGCGCCTCTCCCGCTGTCCCCCGAGTTTGCAGGGCTGGCGACGGGGAGGAGCAGGCTTCTTCCCCCGCCAGCCTTCTAGACAAGTCGGGGTACAGCGGCAAAGGCGCGCTGCGCCTCTCCCGCTGTCCCCCGAGTTTGCGGGGCTGGTGATGGGGAGGAGCAGGCTTCTCCCCCGCCAGTCTTCTAGACAAGTCGGGGGACAGCGGCAAAGGCGCGCTGCGCCTCTCCCGCTGTCCCCCGAGTTTGCAGGGCTGGCGACGGGGAGGAGCAGGCTTCTTCCCCCGCCAGCCTTCTAGACAAGTCGGGGTACAGCGGCAAAGGCGCGCTGCGCCTCTCCCGCTGTCCCCCGAGTTTGCGGGGCTGGCGACGGGGAGGAGCAGGCTTCTCCCCCCGCCAGCCTTCTAGACAAGTCGGGGGACAGCGGGAAGGGCGCGCTGCGCCTCTCCCGCTGTCCCCCGAGCTTGTGGGGCTGGCGGTGGGGCTCTCCTGAAGCCTGGAGGCTCCCCCCCCCAGCCTCCAGATCAGGTCGGGGAATAGCGGGATGGCGGAGCGCCGCCATCCCGCTTTTCCCCGACCTGATCTGGAGGTTGTGGGGATGGTGGGGGGGAGAAGCAGGCTTGCTTCTCCCTCCCCCAGCCTCCAGATCAGGTCGGGGAATAGCGGGATGGCGGAGCGCCGCCATCCCGCTTTTCCCCGACCTGATCTGGAGGTTGTGGGGATGGTGGGGGGGAGAAGCAGGCTTGCTTCTCCCTCCCCCAGCCTCCAGATCAGGTCGGGGAATAGCGGGATGGCGGAGCGCCGCCATCCCGCTTTTCCCCGACCTGATCTGGAGGTTGTGGGGATGGTGGGGGGGAGAAGCAGGCTTGCTTCTCCCTCCCCCAGCCTCCAGATCAGGTCGGGGAATAGCGGGATGGCGGAGCGCCGCCATCCCGCTTTTCCCCGACCTGATCTGGAGGTTGTGGGGATGGTGGGGGGGAGAAGCAGGCTTGCTTCTCCCTCCCCCAGCCTCCAGATCAGGTCGGGGAATAGCGGGATGGCGGAGCGCCGCCATCCCGCTTTTCCCCGACCTGATCTGGAGGTTGTGGGGATGGTGGGGGGGAGAAGCAGGCTTGCTTCTCCCCCCGCCAGCCTCCAGATCAGGTCGGGGAATAGCGGGGTGGCGGCTCTGCGCCTCCCCGCTGTCCCCAGCTTTTGGGTGCAGGCTGCTGCCCGCAAGCCTTGCGAGCCCGCGGGACATCCCGCCGAGCTTGCAAGACTTGGGATAGCTTCCTGAAGCCTGGAGAGCGAGAGGGGTCGGTGCGCACGGACCCCTCTCGCTCTCCAGGCTTCAGCAAAAGCCTGCATTCGCACCATAGGACGCACACACATTTCCCCTTCATTTTTGGAGGGGAAAAAGTGCGTCCTATAGTGCGAAAAATACGGTATTTGATATTTAACTGTTCTTTAGTGGTCCAATGCCGGCAATCAATAAAGTAATAGAATGAATGTATGCTGGAAGCTGTAGTTGAATTGGAAGCTGTTGTTAAATTTGATGCCAGAATTTGATTTTTATATATAGTGGAAATCACTAGTTTGCAATTAGTTCAACATCAGTTTTATATTGTGGGTTGTGGTTTCTGTACATTAAACATTAAGAGCAAGAGATGATAGATTCATGTGTTGCCTGCAGTGGCCTTCTTTGTTAAAAGTAATTACTATTGACATTTACCAATAGCAAAATGCTGTTCTTACTCGCATTAGTAAAATATATTTTCTTGCTATATTAGCTACCACATAATTATATGAAGAGGGATAGGCTAGTTAGAATTAGTGTTCTGTGGTGAATTGAACTTTGTTTTTACAAAACAGCATTTTCTTTCATAGACAAGGCCAGAAAGGAATGGAAAGTCTCCTTGGTATTAGGAAATACAAAGTAGATAAGAGTAATTGCCCCCCCCCGGTTAATTACTCTTATCTACTTTGTGTTTCCTAATACCATAATAATAATAATAATACCTAATTTTGTTTTGAACATACAGTGGTGCCTCGCAAGACGAAAAGAATCCGTTCTGTGATTCTCTTCGTCTAGCGGTTTTTTCGTCTTGCGAAGCAAGCCCATTGACGGATTAGAAGATTAGCGCTATTAGCGGCTTTTAGCGGCTTATCTGCTGACCAGATCAGCTGATAAGCGACTTAGTGGCTTAGAAAAAGGGGGGAAGGAAAAAAAACCCAGCAGGAACTTGCAAGACATTGTCGTCTTGCGAAGCAAGCCCATAGGAAATTCGTTTTGCGAAGCACCTCCAAAACGGAAAACTGTTTCGTCTAGCGAGTTTTCCGTCTTGCGAGGCATTTGTCTTGCGGGGCACCACTGTATGACACTCCGGGGGGCAGATTCTTGTGGATGTGCTTTCAGTAAAGATTTATCTGTTTGGCCAAATGGGACATTGATCCACCATGATTAGTCTTCCCTTAGCCAGCCCCCACCTTCCTTTCTTCTTACTTACAGGCTGTCCAGCAAATGTCACTGGCTGTCAGCTGTCTCCTCCTTAGTCTCAGTGTTGTCCTTGTAGAAGTCATCAGGGAGGAGGATGGGGACAAACCTAGAACTAGTTGGCTCTGCCTACTGTTGATCTCCCACCTACAGTTGGTCTCCCAGTCGTCTCCTCTCCCAGCCCATGGGAGAAATTGCGGAATCAGAAAGGACATGAGGATATTTACCATATAAAGGATATTTACCATATAAAAATGATACACATAGTAGGGATCTCATGAGTTTTTTCACAGCTCTTCCAGGCAACATCAGGTTGGGGGTAGTGGTGAAAATAGCTGGATCAGGTTCAGACAGTTCAGTAACAACAGAAAATATTTCTGCAGAATAGAAGGCTTGTTTTTGATACTGGTTGATACTGGTTGACACAAGCACCTGCTTCTACTATGCTCATTTTCCTGAAATCCCAAAGTGCTTCACATACCTGATCTCAGAAATCCTTATAGCCACCAGTTCTTATGGCCACATTATAAGGTAGTTTATTGTTATCCTCATTTTTCAAAACATAAGGCTGATGATAGTATTAGCTGAATTCATGCTTGAACTAGAGGTTTTCTACTGAAATCTGTCTGGCATTGGCTACATTCATTCAGTTTGATTTAAGCCAATCTGTCTTAATTTGTCAGAGTTTAAGTTTCATTACTCAGTTCCAGTAGATCATTTATATGTATGAGAAGTTTGAGTCAAAATATAGGGCCTGGCACTAGAATTCCAAGTTGATAATTTGGCAACACGGCCCCAGAGCATGTCTGCCAAGAACATGAAGGCTTGTGGGCCTTCCACTAAATGACCTAAGATTACTGCCTCTCCAGGGTGTATGGGGTTTTAGGGGGGTAGTACCTCTGGTGGGGGACATGTTGTGCTCCTTCTGGGTTGTTTGTCCACCTTTGGTCCCCACCCCGCACTCTGCTCCCAGCTGTGGCTGCTAGAAGCTGTCAGCATATGACAGCGGCCACACCCCAGGAACGGCTTCAGCTACTCAGTTAAACCAGGTGACAGTAGCCAATGTGTCTCATACCCTAAGTAAGTTAGGGTCTTGCCCTGCATGAGAAGACAGGCTCTGGTGGATGGAATGTACAAAACAATAGCGGGACCAATGGTTAAGAAGGCGGTTTCTGCACGTGCTGTAGAGGGAAGAGAGGGGCTGATGGGACTTGTCAACCTGGGAAGGTAACCCATCTAGGAAAGGAAAACTCTGATCCTAAAAGTCTGTTGCCTTGCGGGACATCTTCAGGTGAAGAAAAGGCGAAGGAGTAAACCCTACACAAATCCGGAGTGGAATACCTCAGATGGTTGAATGGTGCCTTGTACGCCTTTCTGGCAACTCCTGCAGGCAAACTGGTACCGAACATATTGGTCTGTTTTCCTTTGGATCACATCAGTGAGGTCAAGAAAGGAGTTTTGTTGTCTGGGCAGCCCAGGACCCCAGGGAGGTTAGTTTTGTGCTGCTAACACAGCGGTTTGACTTCACCCCCATAGGCACACTCCATTGTCTCTCAAGACAGATGGGTGCCTCTCTGTTTTCTTGAATCTGTTTTCTTTTTAAGGATTTCAGGGATAGATCAGTACAATTTAAACAGCCTTTTTCCATAGATGAAGAGAAAGGCGAAAGCTGCTTTCCGTCAGAAGAACTTTTAAGGCACAGTTTTGACCCTTTACCCTGGGGATTGATTGTCAGAGCCTCACAAGCAATTATTAGAAGAAACAACAGGTGAAATGAGAAAGTGCAGAGCTTGTACAATAGAGGGTAAATATAGACCAAGATGAGAGCACATATTGAAAGATGTGCTTAAAAATAAATATGGAACAGCTGTCTGAATTATTGGGCATTGTTGATGTTATGCACTGAAAATAAGTCATAGGCTCCACAGAGGAAAAATAAAATATGTGATCATCTAATTCAGGACCATAAAGTAGTTGACAACTTTTAGCCCAGAATTCTTGTGAGCTCATCTTTCCATCTCTAAAAATATTCTTAATACAAGATTGCCGAAGCACTGGAAAATGTACAGTTCACATTATCTATTCAGGGATAAGTTTCTTGTCTTTCTAGTGTGTTTTAGTCAGTCACCATTTTTTTCTATGCATCAAAACAGGAGGTTTTAAAAGATACATTGTTGATTCAATACAAAGCACATAACCGTAAATGTTGTGTACTAAATTTAACAATAACAATTCAAATTATCTGTGACTAAATTTTTATATTACAATGGAATTGAAACACTGATGCTCAAAATATCAACCAATTATATAATTTTTATCTTTTAAAAAGTTCCATGTTTCATAGAAAACTTGCCCATTAAAATTTTATTTAAAAAGTGGAACACATTGATTTATAAGGCTCCCAAGCGTATAGTACGGCTTGAAATAAGAGAATATGGAATCATTTGATTAAGGTTTGGCCTTAACTATAGAAATTTTGCCTGTGAAAATATAGTACTTTCTTATTTGGGGAAAGATTGCATCGGTCCTTGTTAGAGACTGTTTTGGGGCCAGCTCGTAATTTAAATGAGCTACATTTCCCCAAATTCTTGTCAAAAGACAGCTGCATTTTGGTTTGCGTTTTGTTTCTGAAAGTGCAAATTAGATAATTTTGTATTAAAATGCAAATATAATTTCTCTCTGATCGCTAGTAAAGAGCATTTCCTCTTTATCAAAAACTCATTATACAAATTGTAATGTGTTCAAGGTGGGAGCAGACAACCAATCAAAAGGCATTTAAAAGTGTGTATGTGGTACCTGCAGCAACCATAGATTGAGAGGGTGCTTTTAGCACTTGTATCTGGAAGGACAGATCCTGAAGCTGAGACTCCAATACTTTGGCCACCTCATGAGAAGAGGAGACTCCCTGGAAAAGACCCTGATGTTGGGAAAGATGGAGGACACAAGGAGAAGGAGACGACAGAGGATGAGATGGTTGGATAGTGTTCTTGAAGCTACCAGCATGAGTTTGACCAAACTGCGGGAGGCAGTGGAAGACAGGAGTGCCTGGCGTGCTCTGGTCCATGGGGTCACGAAGAGTCGGACACAATTAAACGACTAAACAACAACAACAATTCATGAGGACCAAGAAAGGACAGGGGTAAACAGAGAAGGATGCATCCCCTCTTCGGTTCTTGTGGAACAGAAAGCAAACATCACTGTGTATATTTGCAAGAACGCTTTGGGAGAGAAGTCTAGAATGGAGTCTCTTTCCTGGAGCTAAGCAGTTTTAGCCCCACAATTTCCTTTGCCTCCAAGTTACTAATAATAATAATAATAAAAAAATTTATTTATATCCCGCCCTCCCCAGCTGAGCCGGGCTCAGGGCGGCTAACAACAATCAAATAAACAATCAAATAATAACACATTCTAAAAATATTTCATTATAAAAATTAGTTAAAATCAAATTGATGGCAACCGATTAAACAAAATTCTGTGCAGGTTGCCAGAGGAGGGAGTCAGGCTGCGCCCTGACCAAAGGCCTGGCGGAACAACTCTGTCTTGCAGGCCCTGCGGAAAGATGTCAAGTCCCGCAGGGACTAGTTTCTATCTAATGGAGAAGAGATTCTGAAGGGCACAGAGGGGTCTCTGACATTTGCCACTTGAGCACACAAATGAAGTTGTACTGCATGATACTATGAAGCATGACTAAGAAATCTTGGGTTCTGGGTTGTGAAGTGCCATTCCCAAAGAGGCCACTCCACACGCTAGAAGGCAGCATTTGTCAGAGCCATGCATTGTAGTGTCACACAGTACAATTCCATTTATTTATGTAACTCTGTATAACTCCTTTTTCCCCATTGCTGAGCTTTTGGTGTGTGGCCAAAAACTGGCTCTTTTAGGAAAAGCCTTGGGCTGATTTAGAGTGGCTTAAAGAATATTTATTTTTTTGCTGCTGTAACTGTTTTGTTTTTATTATTACTTTTTTCTTTTTGTTAATTTAAAACTGTATAATCATGTTATAGTCAGCAGCTTTGACAGTGTTACAGAAAGGAATACAGAAGTATTTTAATCTAATAATAAACAAATGAACAAACTTGAGCTCTAAGAGGGGTTAAATTAGTTCTCTGGAAACCTACAGCTGAGGTGTTAATGGTTTTTTTAAAAAATGCTTTGCAAGTTAGACAGGTCAGGGCAAAATCTAGTACTTCTATTAATTTAACTTCATAGTACATGATTCTTTCTCTCTTGTTCACTCTGGTTATGTTCAGCAATTGCCCTTAAGTTGGTTGCCAAGAAACAATAACAGCATTGCTCATTTCTAACTCTCAGGCATGTTTCACGTTGTTTTAAGCATGTAAAATGGACACAGTCCAAAAAGGGGTGCTACGGGTGCAGGAATCATACAGGAAGCAGCTTAACATTAATGAGATGTCAGAAGAAAGATGATTCACTTTAAAACAAAACAAAAAACAAATAAAACAGCCTCTGTTCATGAGATTTAGACATGAAGGATAGGCATAAATAAATTAATAACTGATTGTGATCACTGACTCAGACTAAAATGCTGTATCCATAAAGTACTCTGAGGCGTGGATTATAAAATGTATTCTGCAACAAGCACCTTAGCGTTTGCACACACACGTAGAGGAGCTGAGTTCATAAGCTCCACTACAATGTGTGGGAGGTTAGGGCAAACCAATTTCTTCAAACTGAAATATGTGAGTTTCTTCATAATCTGCCTATGAGCCAGATATTTTAACTGGGACATCCAACAAACAGCAGATTATTACTTTGTGCTTTTGCAATCAGTCTAGTCAACCTTACTGCCCTTAACCTGACCTGCAAGGTCTCTTGACACACCTAAACCAATACGTTGTTCCAATACCCTTGTTGATACTTTGCTTGTATCAACTGAGTTTACAGTGGTACCTCGGGTTGCATACGCTTCAGGTTACACACTCCGCTAACTCAGAAATAGTGCTTCAGGTTAAGAACTTTGCTTCAGGATAAGAGCAGAAATCGGGAGGCCCCATTAGCTAAAGTGGTGCTTCAGGTTAAGAACAGTTTCAGGTTAAGAACGGACCTCTGGAACGAATTAAGCACTTAACCCGAGGTACCACTGTATTTTATCCAAGCCTTTCTGGGTTTACTGTTAGGTCCATCTTTGTCTCTTGAGCCTCAAGGAAGCAAGCAGAACATTTTGTTGGTTGAGGCTACCACACAAACTGTGAGCCCTCCTGATAAAAGTTTCCAAGCTCAATTCAAAGTGCTGGCCTTAACCTTTAGAGCCCTACATGGCTGGGGACCAAATACCTGTTGGATCACCTTCTTCCACATCAGTCTATGCATCCATTGTGACCAGGTGCTACTAAACAGAGGTGGTTGTGAAGGAATTGGATGAAGAGACAGAACAAAGTGAGCTTGTGTTTTTTGGATTAAGGCTGGTAGCTTGTTTGAAGGCTTGCTTGTGTGTTTGTGTTTTGCTGTGTGCTCTGCTAGAGCATTTGTTCTGACAGGGAGGAGCTACTGCCGAGAGGGAGTGTGGCTGAAGGAAGAAGTAAGTCACTGACCTTATTGGGGTCAGTCAGCAGCCATCAGTTCTACGCAGCTGCTCTTAATTTCTTGGAGTTCGTGACAAGGAGCTCAGGAACATTTCGTCTTGGTCAGACCTCACCTGGAGTTTTGTGTCCAGCTCTGGGCACCACAGTTTAAGAAGGATATTGACATACTGTTGGCCGAGATGACTGCAAGGATCCGAGACTTGGGAGAAGAGGCAATGGAGGAGGACTGGAAAAAATTTAAAGACTATTTGCAAAAGTATTATAAGTTGTATGAAACATAAGACGCCGTATGATTTGGAACGTTAGCCCCAGCAATGAAATTTAATTATTTATGAAATTGATAACATTCATGAAAGAATCAAAGTTTAAACGGGTAAAAAGGATATTATGTTATATCTTTAGAGTAATTGGAGAATAAGAGATTTAAACTTAAATTGCAACTGAAAATATAAAGAAACATACGAAATAAGGGTATAATTTGCTGATAACTTTATTATCAAGAATGCATTATGTGGGAGATGTGGGGAAGTCCAATGGAAATTTGAAGTGAGTTGTCGAAATGGTTGTGATTTTCTGTTCTTTTTTCTTTTTTTCTTCTGTTCTGTCTTTCCTTTTGTTTTCTTTGTAATTTGGAAAAAATGTAATAAAAATCATTATAAAAAAAAAAAAATAAGAAGGATATTGACATACTGGAACATGTACAGAGGAGGGTTACCAATATAATCAAGGGTCTGGAAACCACAACTTTATTTTATTTTTGTTTGTATGTTGCTTTAATCTCCACCCTTCATCTGAGGACTGCAGGGCGGTTTACTGTATGAAAACACACAAAAATTGGTTCAGGGTGTTGGATGTGTTTAGCCTGGAGAAGAGAAGACTGAGAGGTGATACAATAGGCATCTTCAGATAGTTAGAGGGCTGCCACATGGAAGATGGAACAAGCTTGACTTCTGCTGCAACAGAGAGTAGGACCTGAAGCAGTGGATTAAAATCGCAACACAAGAGATCCTGACCACACATTAGGAAGAACTTTCTGACAGTAAGTTCTATCAGTCAAGGATTCTTTAGTTGTGATTCCTGGATGACACTTTGGGTTCCTTCTAACTATACAATTCTATGAGTGTCATCTGAGGCCTTTCTCCAGGTACCTTTGCAGCCAGGGCCAGATTAAAGCAACTGCGGCCCCAGGGCTAGGAAACCTGTTGTTGTTGTTTAGTCGTTTAGTCGTGTCCGACTCTTCGTGGCCCCATGGACCAGAGCACGCCAGGCACTTCTGTCTTCCACTGCCTCCTGCAGTTTGGTCAGACTCATGTTTGTAGCTTCGAGAACAGTGTCCAACCATCTCGTCCTCTGTCGTCCCCTTCTCCTTGTGCCTTCCATCTTTCCCAGCATCAGGGTCTTTTCCAGGGAGTCTTCTCTTCTCATGAGGTGGCCAAAGTATTGGAGCCTCAGCTTCATGATCTGTCCTTCCAGTGAGCACTCAGGGCTGATTTCCTTCAGAATGGATAGGTTTGATCTTCTTGCAGTCCATGGGACTCTCAAGCGTGTCCTCCAGCACCATAATTCAAAAGCATCAATTCTTCGGCGATCAGCCTTCTTTATGGCCCAGCTCTCACTTCCATACATCACTACTGGGAAAACCATGGCTTTATCTATATGGACCTTTGTTGGCAAGGTGATGTCTTCTTTTTAAGATGCCGTCAAGGTTTGCCATCGCCTTTCTCCCAAGGAGCAGGCGACTTTTAATTTTGTGACTGCTGTCACCATCTGCAGTGATCATGGAGCCCAAGAAGGTAAAATCTCTCACTGCCTCCATTTCTTCCCCTTCTATTTGCCAGGAGGTGATGGGCCCAGTGGCCATGATCTTCGTTTTTTTGATGTTGAGCTTCAGACTATATTTTGCGCTCTCTTCTTTCACCCTCATTAAAAGGTTCTTTAATTCCTCTTCAAGC
This sequence comes from Podarcis vaucheri, assembly GCF_965113315.1. Lineage (NCBI taxonomy): Eukaryota > Metazoa > Chordata > Lepidosauria > Squamata > Lacertidae > Podarcis > Podarcis vaucheri. Next base: position 41,734,582 of record NC_138761.1, on the reverse strand, counting down.
AACTGGGGCCCCAGGGCTAGGAAACCTAGGGAGGTCCAAACTTAATAGCATCTGATCACGAGAAGCAAAACCTTGTTCTCTTCTGTAGCTACTCAGCGAATGTAGAACATTTCTGAAATTTTAGCACTGATAAAAACATTGTTAATGAAGACATTCACATAGAACATTCCTAGGGAAATAATAGTTATGTTACAACATTACACTATCTACAAAGTCAGAACAGTTTCTTTCAAGCTCATTTGGATACAAACTTACCAATTATAACATTAAAATTAGTAAGTTGCAGTTTATCGTTTTCTGTGCAGAGAATGCTTTGATCAGACAACCAGTCTTGGCACATCGTTGACTGTACATCATTCTTTATCCTTTTTAGTCTAGAAACTGATCTTTCACTAGTACAGTTTGCAACCATTAAACACAGGAACAATCTGAAAATTGTTTCCACATTTGAAAAAGCTGTCTGAATTTTCTCCTGGAATATTATTTCATACATATCTTGGTGGCTTAAATTTTCATTTTCAGGGTGAGCTTCTTTGACATACAGGTGGAAGGACAAGCGTTCCTTGAGTAGGCTAAGCTCAACATCCTTTGGATACTTTTTCATCAATATTTTACTGCCGTTGTGAATCTGTTCCTTGGTCACTTGCAGATTCACCAAAAATTGCCAGCTACACTCCTATACATGGTTTCCCTTCTGTCTAGGTAGGCTTCAAGAGCATCCATGACAGGGATAAAGGAATTTACCCTAAAACTTGTCTATTGGAGAAAATTCATCTAAGGCTTTGGGTGTTGTGCCATCATTGTTTTGTTTTTTTTGCACTCTCTGCCGCCTTTTGACAGTTTTGCACTCTACATCTGGTAGAGTAAATTTTGTTTGCTGTTCAATTTAATCAATTTAGTCTGAGTGTTTGATATAAGCTGCAATAGTGAGCTGTAAATATTTGCACATATGCTCAGTGAAGTATGTAAACTTTGGAGTGACTTGCTAACTTTATGAAATTGGTCTAGCCAATGTGTCCAAAGGTGACGCAAGGAAATAAATTCAAATTCTTCCATTTTGTGCAGAAGCTTTTCAGCATGTCATCTAGTTTCTCCTTTCTCTGTTTCATTATAGTAAATATGACTGAGGGCTTCTACAATGTAAGCATAACTTTTGCTAGTAGCTGCAGTAGCTTTGGCGTGAGTCTCCACTCACATCTTGTGTCTGATAAATGTTTAGGAACTTTTGACTCGAGGAAATAATTTTTTTTAGCACTGCCCATCTTTTTGTAGGTCTGATAAAAAACAATAAAGCTCACTCACTTGTATCTTGTGGCATGTTCCTTCAGTTCCTTTTGTTAATTTTTTGGCTGACGATCCTGTTACTTCATTGTTACTTTCTCTATAAGTTTCTGTACTTGTAGTGGTAGTTACTGACAACAGTTCTTGAAGTTCTTGGGAGGCTGCGTTCTGGTTGTTCTTTAGTCTGCTCAGTGAAGTCTGCTTGATTTTTTTCTGTTTGCAAACATGATTCTTTATCTAAGGGTTAAGTAAGCCTTTAAACATTTTGAATATTTACTTCTGTTCTTTTTGTCATTTTTGTTTACTAGCACCACTTTCATATCACTTCTTATTATTTTCACAAAAAGTCAAAATTAAATATTGTTGTGATTCACAGTGATATAAAATAAGTCTCACTTGTTCTCAAAATGGATGCTACAGTGATAGATGGTGATCTGAACACTTGTATTGCTTCATAGCTGAATTTATTTGATTCTGAATAGCTTTAAAGCTTCCATAAACTTCACTAAACAGTAAGTATGCACTTGTGTAACTGTTAAACAGTCATAGACTCATACGTCACATGGTTAATGTTACTAAGCAACTGGGCCTAGATAGTAAAATTTGCCTTAAAAAAAAAAAGAATGGCAAGAGGTCAAGGCCCCTCTAGATTATGAGGCCCTGGGCTCCAGCCTGCTTAGCCTGTACATAAATCTGGCACTGCTTGCAGTCGGAAGTGCAGTGGGTGGCGACTGGAGAGATTAAGTAGAGATTTTGATTCTCATTAGATTTGCAGTTATTTGTGGCACCACACTGGCATTATTAAGGGACGCAGGGCATACTGTGGTCTAAACCACTGAGCCTCTTCAGCTTGCTGATCGTAAGGTCGGTGGTTCAAACCCATGCAGCGGGATGAGCTCCTGTTGTTTTGTCCTAGCTTCTGCCAGCCTAGCAGTTTCAAAGCATACCAGTGCAAGTAGATAAATAGGTACTGCCATGGTGGAAAGGGACATTTCTGTGTGCTCTGGCACTTGTCATGGTGTCCCGTTGCACCAGAAGCAATTTAGTCATGCTGGCCACATGACCCGGAAAGCTGTCTGTGGGCAAACGCTGGCTGCCTCAGCCTGAAAACCAAGATGAGTGCCACACGCCATAGTCACCTTTGAACAACAACAACAACAACATTTTTATTACTTATACTGGTTTCCCCAGCCACTCTGGGTGGCTCCCAACAGAATATTAAAAATTCAATAAAACATCAAACATTAAAAACTTCCCTAAACAGGGCTGCCTTCAGGGATGCCTTTGACTGGATTTAACCGTCCAGGGTTCCTTTACCTATTAAGCTATTCAGTTAAGATTAACAAACCTTGTTCTGTCTATGCAAAACAGACACAGCTCATCATTTAGTCTGACTGGGATTTTTCAAAAAATAATACACTTTATACCTTTGATATTGAGTATAGTGGGTTATCCTTATTTTTGCATTGCTATAAGGACTTGAGATGAACTGCTGGTTAGGGGGCTATTCTTTTGTCTGCGTTGTTGATTACACACACACACACACACACACACACACACACACACCCCATTATGTACCCCTGCTGGTCCCTAACCCATCCATGCCGCAAATGGGAGCAACAGTGGAACTAGCTGACACCATGCAATCATTCACAATTTATGTAAGAGATACTATTTTCTCTTCTGAAATGTAAGGGGAAAGGTTGAAACAAGGAGTGTGAAGAGGATGTATTGCTGATATGCATCTTTATAGAGACCACTGTGCAGGATCTTTAAACAATATTTAGCAAAAGCCAATCAAGGACTGACTTGTTAGTTGACTATACAGTATATGGCTCTAACTGAAAAATCGCTAGAGGAAATAATGTTTTTTTTAAAAAAATATATAGTATGTAGAAATATTGTGAAAAATTCATTGTATGATTGAAAAAAGTTGCTGTTAAACCAAAAAAAAGGTTATATTTTATGGTGGGTATTAAATATCAACTTTCCTTTGTACAGCTTTAAAGAAAAAACTCTGAGAAGAGTTAATCAGGATGGGATGATAAAAGAACGGGGACAGGCCTACTTTAGGAAATAAGCAATTTCCTCTTGATTGTGTTTTGTCAGCAGTTTAAAAGGTATAGGAGATAACCAAAGAGCTTGAAAAGCTTTTAGTGTTTCTAAAACTGTATGTTTATATCTATACATGTATGTGTGTGTAAGTCTGGGATGGTTTTTTCAGCTGTTGTGTGCAACAGGATTGGAACATAAATACCACAACATGAGAGATGAGTCCTAGGTGCATGTAAACCTTATATCCTAATAATGTGTATGGAATGAAAATATTACTTTATTTCTAATGAAAATGTATTTAATATATTTAATACCATGTGGATCAATGAATTATTTCTCCACTCTGTAAATATGTGTGTCATCTTTAAATGGAGCATGAGAACATAATCAGTGCCTGTTTTTTTGTATAGTCTTGCTACTCTCCAAAACCCAACCCCCCCCCCCAATTTTACAAGAGACTGGAAAGGTGCAGTTTCTCTAGGACAACAGCCTTCCAGTGACTTCATTAGTAAAGCAGCCCCAAACTTCTGTGTCCACATGGTCCTCCTCCAAATAGAATGAGATGCACGTGGACAGCTGGGTGTGTCATAGCTAGAAATCTTGCACCATATAGTAACTCTGGAAGGCATCTATGTAAATTCTGAAAAGAATGGTATACAATTAGTAGAAAATGTAAATCAACAATTGTTCACATTCATAAAGACAACTAAAACATGTATAAAATCTTCCTGGAATCGGATTGGCATTATAAGTAAAATGATCTACAAAGCTAACTTATAGAATTCCTTCACCTTATATAACCCTATCTAGGTATGGCAAAAACAGCTGTCATGGCCATCTGGTCACAAGCCCTGCCAAATGCCCATTCCTCTGCTTGCTCTTTCTATTACAGCATAACAGACTGCAATTCAGTTTGTCACAGCAAGCCTTGTGTAGGATCACATTTAATTCATGATGTTGCTGTTGAATTGCCAGACTTTCAGGGTGGAGACTAATGGACTTTGGTGTGTGCCGTTGAATTATATTGGGTGCATTGCCAGTACAAAGCATTAACCCCCCCGCCCTCCATACTGTAACAGATACTTCCTGTGATGGAAATCCTATTTAATCCATGACTTGGGACTTAGGTTTCTGTTCTGTGAATGGAGGGAATAGCTTTCCATTCAACAAATGAGAGTTCTATAAGCAAAAGTGGTACAAAACTGCCCTCCTTCCATCCATGAAGCAAAAACATAGAATGTAAGCCAGTGGTTCTTAGAGGGTGTGGCAACAGCCCTGCCCCCCTGGTGTGGCAGGAGACAATGGCAAGTGTGGCAGGAAGAGTCAAGGACAATCAAAGAAACATTTCAGTGTAGTGTAGTGTAGTGTAGTAGAATAATAATAATAATAACAACAACAACAAATTGCAGAATATGGATAGATATATTTTCATAATGAGAGCAAGAGCAAGTGATACTGAGGACAATCCTAGTTGTGTTTTCCAGTGCATCTCTTTTCAATTAAAAAAATCGATGTGATGTTGGCAATTTTTTATTTTGAAAGAGCGGCCCAGCGAAAACAATTTTGAGAACCACTGATCTCAACCCATGGATTTACTATTAGGTCTCATCCAAGAGATTATGTCTTGGTTTCAGTTCTCTATTTGTAAAAATGGAATGAGGGATTTATTCATGAGAGAAAAATTAAAAACAATGTTATATGAATGATAAAAAATAAATAATGTGCCCATAATTCAATGAATGTCTATTTATTAAAATTGTATACTGCCCTTCATCTTTAGATTCCAGGGCGGTTCACAACACAGGTTACTTTCATATTGCCAAGGCCATTTTTGTGTAATTTGAGATGGGATTACTACCGTCTATACGTGAATCTAATGCGCCATCAAATCTAATGTGCACCTCAGTATTCAAAACCTTGAAACCCAAAAAGTATTTACTATATCAGCGATATTTTTCATGCTTGTAATTGAATCTAATGTGCCCTCAAATCTAATGCACACCCTAATTTTCGTGACATAATTTGGCCAAAAAAGATGTGCATTACATTCAAGGAAACATGGTAGTACATAGAGAAATGCTGGAATGGTGGCTAATGCTTATCTTTGCTACATGGCTACTTTTCATAAAACAGTATCCTAAGGAGCCCATCTCGGTAGTGGTCCCAATCCTATGGAATGTCATCCCATCAGATGTCAAGGAGATAAACAACTATATGACTTTTAGAAGACATACAAAGGCAGCGCTGTATAGGGAAGTTTTCAGTGTTTGATGTCTCCTTGTGTTTGATGTCTCCTTGTGTTGGAAGCCGCCCAGAGTGGCTGGGGCAACCTAGTCATATGGACTGGGTACTACTACTGCTGCTACTACTAATAATAATAATACATTAAGCTTACTGAGGGCTGCATTTTAGGATTATTTTGTACATGGGTATGGATATTTGGATGAAACATACAAGTAGAGAATCATATACAGAGACCATATATGTGTAAGTATCTTTGTGATTCCCTTTAACTTATCCAGGAGTGAAGTGCAATTAAGGATTAGATCCACCTTTCCATTTACCGTAAATGGAAATTTCTACATATGTTTGTCCTTCAGTCTAATGTGCCAAGTGTGCCCTTTGTATTTGGGTAACAGAAGCCTCAAGAATTGGTGGGTACTTAGCTGAAATAGTAACTAGTAGTGTTGAGGTACAGTGTGGATTTTTCTTACATGTTCAGGTTTAGAGTTGGCATTTCATATGTGCGCAAAGGTATAAATAGACAAACCCTACTTGTACTGACTTTTTGTAAGACATGGTGCATCTTTAGCAGCCCATTCTTGTTCCACATAGAGGCACAAAAGTCCATCTTGAGTTGCCGTGGAGAACTACAGGATAGCTCTTGCACTTTGGCTCTGCAAACCCTTGTCTTCTCTTCTGGTCTGCAGTTTTGAATGATCCTCTGATCTGCTTGTTATATAGTTCCCGAAAATAGTCCATGAAACTTCGGCTTCTTTTCACTAAACGATCATTTTCAAATGTAGATGTCTATTAGGACTAGGAATGCTGGAGAAATTAAATCATTCTGTATTAGGAATTGAACCAACCTAATTCACTTGTCCAAAAATTTGCATGCATGTCGGAATGCAGATATGGGTTGGATTACATACTTTGCTGAAATGGCAATGTAGTGTCTGTAAAATTCCATAAAATATGTGAAAATAAGTGTTTGGTATTTAACAGAAAAATCATACAAAAATATGTAGAAGAAATGCATTGAAAGCATGCAAAAAAAAAAGTCTTTTAGGGGAAGAAAGTACAGCATTCGTACAATTCAAATGTGAATTTTTCATGCATTTTTTAAAATGCAAAAAACAGAATGGATCTATGATTCATGCATACTCATGCATGTGAACTGACATGGAATGGAAATAGGTTGTTCTGTCCCTAACAATGCATGGGATTTTATTCTACTTCAGTTGCCTGCCCTGGGCTCTTATATGAGGAAGAGCGATATAAAAATCAAATTATAATATTAATTCACGTTCTTACAACCAGAAACTCATGAGATGTCTGACACAAACAGACAATGAGTGATACACGCAGTTCCTGCAACTCCCCTTATGTGCTCTGCAGATGTATAAAGAAAATGTATCAGTAGTGGATTCTTGGAAGCATGCATTTCCTGGATACAGCCAGTCTCCAAAGAAAGTCCTATGTGGTGCACCCTTCCAAAGTAATCCTATACAAATCAACTCAGAAGAAGCTTTAGGGGTTGCTACCAAGTAAGGCTCCTAAATAACTTACTGAGTTCCCAGTCATATATACCAGCAATCCTTTGCTATGTTATCAAATTGTACTGAAAGTGCATTGTTTGTTGTCTTGTCTGCATCGTGACTCAAGAGTCACCACTCAGTCTCATTGGTATTGTCAGAGTCCAGTTTAAACCATGCTGAAGAGCTGCAGCTGGGATTTCTCTAGCACACGAGATTTTCCAGGTTGGGCCAGCTTGATAGTGGTTACTTAGCTAAGCATGTTGTTTTAATTAGATCACTTCCTAAATGGAAAAAAAATGATTGCAAAAGGCATGTTAAAATAGAGGATAGAAATTGTTACGGTTTTTCTAGGAAAAAGATTTTTTTTTTCTGTGAAGACATTTCCAAATAAAATATTGAAAATCTGCTTGGTGTTTTAGAATTGACTTAGATGTTTGAAATCTGGCCGCCTTAGCAGTTCACAAGCAACTTTATGCCTGTTTATTGGGAAAGGTGTAGAGCTAGTTCCTAGAAAATGCAGTTTGCCAGTAGAAAAGCTAAGATTTGCCTTTAAGTGAGCTATGAATGGTGAAGTTAGAATGAGTGAAATTCATTGTTTTCCCCTTTCATCTCTGCTATGCCTACTGTTAAGAATTATTCAGAGCACAAGTGTTCCAAATATGAGGCAGGCCTCCTTAGAAGGCTGTGAGCAGTGCCAGGGAAGACTTTTAACTCCTCTGTGAGCCTTCTCACTGTCTTCTTGCAACCAGTAAACAGAACTGCAATGCATTCTAGTCTACCTCTGTTGGTGAAGTACAGGTGGCTCTTCATACTATGTAAAATGGCGCTGGTACTAGAAAGCAGACCTGCCAAAGCCTACGTAATAAATTAGCAGTGCAGACTGCACCCCCTGTATTGGCCCCACAATGAATGGGAGGAGACTGCTCCCATATCCATGTGTCGTTGTGCTGAATGAACACATTGAATCTCCTCAGATAATGAGTAGCTGTAGCTAGTTGTATTTGGGGGGGGGGGGAGTTCACGGTTTCAATATTGGCAGAGAGCAGCTTTCTGTAAGTAGGTCTGAAAGTTGCTTGTTTACAGTAAGCTGGAGCATTTGCTCTGCATCTGGCGGGCAACAGTTTAATGCCAGTGTCTGGAGATGAATCAGCTGGCACTGTTTTCTTTACTTTCAATTAATCTTATTACAAGCCAAAAATAATATGAAATGATATTATTTTTATGTTAGGAAACATTCTCCTTCCCCCTCCCCTAAGCATTACCCATAATAATTTCCCAGAGGGCATTCATACACTGGATGGGCCAACCAACCAGTGTTCAAATTGCACGCATTGTTGTGGCAGGAACATTTTGGAAAATGTTTAGAAAAAATGTTGGCTTGGATAATTTTTTGCAACTAGTTATTATTAATATGGTTTCTTAATGAAGGAATGAAGTTGCAGTAAAACTTTGACAAGGTGGGGGGAGATGCACATATATCTGAAGCATGCTTTTTAAAAAAGTAACAAAATAATAGATATAAATGTTTGTTGTTTAACCAAACGTATATACAACCATTCATAAAACCTGGGGTTTTAAAAAAGAGAGAAAATCTGGGGTTTGGCAAATCCTCCCATCTTCTAAGAACAGATCAGACTAAAGTACTGAATGACTGTGTCTGGAATACACTTTCGCTTTGCCCCACCCCGTTAGGAACAGGTTTTGCAGTTATCCGTTGGCAATCTTGCACAATTAGGACGTTGGTTTAAGTGTTAGTATTTGTCGACAAAATAAAACCTATAATATGTAAATCCACATAGAGTAGCCATTCCAAGAATCTGTGGAAAAAAAATAAAGGGTCCTGGGCAGCTGCGTCACTGGATTTGTTCACTTCAGGCTGGGGTGCCAGGAGATTTGAGACAGATGTTTTCAGACATGCGGCATGCCTAAAACATTTCCAGGGGTCGGGCTACAAATAGTGACTTAATAAGTGTAGAAACAGGAAAAGTATGCAAGAGGAAAAGACGCAAGAGTTTATTCACCCCTAGGTGAACAGCCAGTCGCTTTACATTACATCTGCCTGTCAGGGTTGGCTATTTAAGCTGTCATGCCCTTGGTATTGCTCTTTGACTGTGAATAAAGTGCAGCATTGTGATTACTAATCCCACTCCAGTGACTTGACTTTAAATGTGGTTTTGGAGTGGATCCCGGAGTCCTGTTTGCTAAGCTTCCTACTCCTGTTTCAGAGACACCACTGGATATCGAGGAGAGAGCACTGAAGACTGCCCTCCTCTGTTAAGAACTCTCTGCCTTTTTTAATTTTATTTTTAAAGAGCTTTTTTTAAAAATCATCTAAAGGAACTCAATGGCTACCCAAGTGACTTGTTTGTTTTTCTTTTTCTCTTTGCCTCTGCTCCCAGTGGGTAATCACACAGGACGCATCAAGGTGGTCTTTACACCCAGCATCTGTAAAGTGACTTGTAAAAAAGGCACCTGTCAGAACAGCTGCGAGAAAGGGAACACCACGACTCTGATTAGTGAAAATGGGCATGCTGCTGACACCTTGACAGCACCCAACTTCCGAGTAGGTAAGTCTCTCCAATCCTCCATCATCCTTGCTAATCCTTTCTTCTTCTTCTTCTTCTGTTGGACTCTGCGTATTTGTACATGTTTTGAAATTGTTAGCTTTTTCTTCAAGGGTCTATGATAAGTGTAATGTCATTGGTGCTGAGCATCCCCTGACTGCCTGATAATTCTTTGAACATGCAAAAGAGAGGGATAACTAGTTAAACCCCACAGTTTAGGTTGTATGTGGTGGGGGAGGCGGTGTTAGTAGCTCTGTGTAGAAACTCGCAAATTGGATGGAAAATATGTCATGGTTGAGGGGGGAAATGCTCTCAGTTTGTGGTTCTAATTTTGCATAAGTGAATGTGAAAAATCTAGCTAGACTTAAATGAAATGTTCCTGCAAGACATTGTCTGGGAATTGTTTGACTCTGCATTCCTGTGAGTGAAATGGGTGCCAGTTTTCAACTTTTGCCTTGAGTGTGTTGTGAGCATAACATATTTATTATGCGTCAAGTGTCCAAATAGGAGACAGAAAGCTTGGAAATCAAATCAAAAGTAAGATAAATGTCAATTAGCATTCCAGTGAATGCTATTTTGTGTTTTACAAAAAGACATCTCAGTGGCATAGCTAGCATGGTACACCAAAAATAAGATTGTTTTTCAAAGGTTATTGAATGTTAGCTGTAGAGAAGTGTATATTTAACACAGATTCAGTTTCCCACCCATCTTGCTTTGCAGTGAAATTCAAGCACAATGGTTCAGAGTAGTGTGACATACAGTTTACATGTCCTTGTTACTGATTAGAGCAGTTTGCAATGTCATTTTATTCAGTTCATGAAACTCGTAAAGCTCTTCACTTAATGTCAGATAATCCTTAGAATAGCAAAACTATTCCAAGTACAAACATAATGTTAGGCAGAGTAGAAAGAGGCATCCTAATTGTCTTTTTATGGTATACAATCTTTCCCCAAAAAATGCTATTTCTGATTCCTCTGGTCTGGCAAAGTGGATGTATGAAATGCAGATCAATCACTCTAAAGATTCTTCCAGATGTTGCTTCTAGCAGAACGGTAGCAGCAAATCAGGAATCACAGCAGGAGGTGCCTCAGAGAGGAGAGATGCTTCTCAGCATGGGAGTTTAGAGTTACCATTGCTGTCTTGCACAATTGTAGCTGTGTCAGTCATGTTGGATTCTGCTAGTCTGTCTGGAGTGGCAGCATCTGAAACGGAGATGACATTTCAGCATGGGGATTGAGTGTGACCAGTGCTCTGATTCAAGCACCTATTATCTACAAAAGAGAAAAGTGTTGATTTAGATGTAACAGAAAACCACAGCCTGGTATTATTTGAAATCTAGATTCACTTGCTGCTTCCTCCCATTGTACTTCCCTGAGTTCCAATTTAGCAGCTGACTATAGTATATTATCATAGCAGAATAACTGGACAGTGTATTGTTTGCACACACAAAAACTGGAAATTGCAACTGAACTGTGACCTGATTCCACTTTTGCAGACATAGGGGAGAGTGTGCATGACCCCAAGGCTCATTCTTGCTACACCAAACCATGGTTTGGCATTTCATCTGAACTAAGCCTATATCTGGAAGTGCCCTTAGATTAAATTACAGACAAGTCATGGTATGGATCCAAATTCCTTTGATACCGTAGTACATTTTTTGATAATGATAGCTTTAAAGGCATGCTGCACTGGTTGCATCCTAAATATAATTCTGGTATGTGGCAATGTGTGAGGAACTGAAAAATAAGGAGAATTTATGAATGAGAGCTGCTATGCATCCAGTAACAAGTGTGAAAAATCAAATTCCATTCCTGTGGCAATTGTCACAGCTATGTGAAGCATAGTTTTGTTTTAATACATTTAGTATAACTGCCCTGAATGATAAGGTATCTTAGAAGGTAAAATATTTGTAACCAAGAAGAAACATTACAGGACAGAATGACATTGGAGGTTCCTTCCAACCCTACAGATCTATGATTCTATGACATATTTTTACTTGTTCTGTAAAGCTGCATTGCACAATCTTTTGAAACAAGTAGTATCATTTTCTTCCTGCCCTCAGGTTTGATATTTTAGAAACGGCATGCCCTGTAACTACTTAAAGGGGAATCAACCCAATATATAGAAAAGTTTATCAGGCATACAAAACAGTATGCAGGCGTCTTTATATTTAGAAGTCCGACTTGCGGGGCATTACCAGAACTGCACCCAGAGGTAAAACTGGGATGGTGAGTGATTTTGTGGATCATAATGATCCATCATTGCTTGTCTGGGTGAGGGGAAAATGGAAGAGTTAGGTCTTCAATTGCCACTTAGTGCCAGGATCACACTTTTAAGGTCCAGCCCACTAATATGTTAGACTCCATCTAGCCAGGCAGAATAGGTGTTTCCTATTAGGCAGCAGGTGGGCCTCAGAAGTAGCTGCAGTATTTACCTCCTAGAGTTCAAGGTCTTGTACCTAATGAATACAATGGTGCATAGTTCCAGGAGCATGGGTTCGTAAGCTGAATATGGTCTTTGATCACTAGTCCTAGGAATAAGAAACCTGGAGCAAGTCCAGCACTGGGATGAGTAGAGAGCAGCTCTAGTTTCTGCCTCAAAATTTTTCAGGGAAAACAAAAGGCCTTTAGAGACTGTATTGAGAAGATCTGTAACCTTAAGAATCCATGTGCCAGCACTGGGACATTTCCTTCATTAAACTGAATTAATATCAGTGGGATTTTTGTTTTGGTTCATAAGACATCTGGATGCAGGCTAGCGGTAAGGTAGCCAAGTTTAAAGACACCATATCGTTCAAGGTGATTGAAAAAAAGGGATTACGCAGAGCCGAAAGGACCTCTCTAAACTGTGGAAATGGGTATTAGAATGGCAAAAACAGTTCAGTGTAAACAAGTGTCAAGTGATACATATTGGGATAAAAAGAAACCTAACTTTATATAAATTGCCACTGGCTGTTTTTCTGTCTCTTATAATACTAGAACCTGGGGTCATCAAGTGAAGCTGAATAGTGGGAGATTCGGGATATACAAAATGAAGTACTTCTTCAAACAGCGCATTGTTTAAGGGTTCAAAAAATTCATGGAAGATAAGACTCTCAGCGACTAGTAATGATGCCTGTATGTTACCTCTGGCACCAGAAGCAGTATCCTTTAGTTGCTTAGGAACATGAGAGTTCCATTGTGCTCATGGCCTCCTTGTGGGTTTCACATAGGCATCTGGTGGCCACTGTGAGAATAAAACAGACTGGACTAGATGGATCTTTGGTCTGATCCAACAGGGCTCTTCCCATTTTTTTACTCCTTTCTTTACCTCACTACCCCATCCTCACTATTGCCTTTACTTTTATAAGGGATGTGGATGGTTTCTTAGTTGTTTTGGTTGATTCTTACTGGCAGATTCACTTTACTGCTGTTTTCCAGACAAGTGCATGGTGGCTAAGGAGTCTTGGTATAAATACCCTCACCCCATCTTTGCCACCCCTTTCAATCACCATGGGCATTTTATGAGTGGCATATAAAAATAATAATGTGTATTGTGTTAAAACAATAGCGGCAGTCGGTTTAGAGTGGATAAAAACACCCCAAGTTCAGTCAACAGATTGAAGTACGGTAGTTCAGAGTATTAATATAGATTTGTTTATGTTATGCGACTGTTTTGCTTTCAGATTTAGCTTTCCAAAAGAATTGTATTTATTTGTGGCAGGGAACTGGATTAGAGAGTGTAATGGAGAAAGGGAACAGCATTGCAAATGCTGAATTTCCCAGCTAACATTTGTGATGGTATGACTCATTCTTGCTCATAAGTCTTTTCTGATTTAATATATTCTAGCAAGTTTGAACAATGTAGGGCTGATACAGTGAAGTACTTATTCATTCTCTTTAGGCTTTATAAGGCAAAAACAGTATGACTTGCTGCTCTTGAACTGAACATCTTAGGCAGGCTTCCTCAACCTTGGCCCTCCAGATGCTTTTGGCCTACAATTCCCATGATCCCTAGCTAGCAGGACCAGTGGTCAGGGAAGATGGGAATTATAGTCTCAAACCTGTAGTCTCAAACCTGGAGGACAGAGGTTGAGGAAGCCTGATCTTAGGGTTAGTGATCATGTCTCTTGCTGCTTCCCTATAACTTTTACTTAAGAGCAAAAGTCATATAAGACACTTTCCCCTTTTATCTACTTTCTATTGAGCTCTAATTCCCCCCAGTCACTTTGGTCTGACTCCTTCTGGCCTTAATTACTTATAATACTAAGTTCTGAGTGAACCTCTTGGGGAAGTAACAAGGTTATTCTTTGCTTGTATCCCCAAACTCGGCCCCCCAGCTGTTTTGGGACTACAGTTCCCACCATCCCTGACCACTGGTCCTGTTAGCTAGGAATGATGAGAGTTGTAGTCCCAAAACAGCTGGAGGGCCGAGCATCCCAAGGGGATGCCTGTCTCAGTCCCTACTGCAACTCTTCCTGTTTATCTTTCCATTATAGCCTGACTGATTTCTGTCCTCTAGCTCTTTTGGTGACTCTTGTACTCCTTCCTGCTTGTATCCCATAAGAAAATAAGAAGAGCCATGCAGGATTATACCCACCTATTTCAGCATTGCGTTCTTACAGTGGGTAGCCTCTGTGGGAAGCCCCCAAACAGGGCAGAAGCACAAAAGCACTCTCTTAACTTACATTTCCTAGCACCTGGCATTCAGAGGCATATCATCTCTGGTACTAGAGGTAGGATACAGTCATAATGGCTAGAAGCCATTGATAGCTGTATCCTAATGCTCTTTTAATGCCGCCCGAGTTGGTGGCTGCTTCTACATCCAGCTGCAGTGAATTCCACTCTGTGGTGGTTCTTCTTCAGCAAGACTTCTTTTATATGCATGTTGATTTTATCTTTAACAATGCTTTCCACCAGTTTATTTAGAACAAACATTAAGCTAACCAGCCTGTTATTTCATAGATCTCCCCCAATCCCTTTTTTAAAAAATGGGTGTTGCATTGGCTACTTTCTGGTCTGAAGTAACAGAAGCCAATCTTGGGAAAGTTACATGTTTTTGTTGTAAGGTCAGCAATTTTACATTTGAGTTCTTCAGTAACTTTTAGATGGATGCCATTTGGACCTGGTGATTTGTTTTTAATTTGTCACTAAGGTGTAGGACTTACTCTTTTGTCACAACTATTTGCCTCAGTTGCCCAATCTCTTTTCTTGGGAAAGTTAGTTCAGATAGAAGGGTCTGCCCTATATCTCCTGCTGTGAGTTCAGATGCAAATAATTCATTCAGCTTCTCTGCAACCTCTTTTTCCTTGTTTAGCATAGCTTTTTGAGTCCTTTGTCCAAAGGTACAACCATCTTCCTAGATGGTTTCCTTCTTCAAATGTATTTAAATATATTTTTGTTGGTGGTCTTAATGATTCTAGCAATATGCTCTCTTTTTCCATCCATTGTTGGCTGCTTGCAGTTTGTTTTTGTTTTTCTCATTGATCCAGATACCACATGGATCTTGGCTCTACTCTTGGCTTCTATAATCCTTCCATCCAAGTAGAGCATGAAGTAGCTATGTCCTCAGCATCCAGTACGCATGGGTACCTATGTACAAGGAGATCTTGTTTAACTAAAAGCCACTGATTGCTCATCAGTTTGTCTAACTTAAATGATTCCAAGGATGGAAAGAGAAAGCCACTGTTGTGGAATAATTTAAGTGCTGGGCTTTCACAGAGGAAACTGAGACTTAAATCAAGCATAGCATCTCAACAGCAATGGAGCTGATTTGTAATCACCCTCATTGCATTCAGTCAGGTGTTCCTTTCCTGTCCAGGTTCATGCTCTGACAAACATAGGTTTGCATCAGATCCTAGCCAAGCACAGCACTGATTGGCTTATACCTGGTGATATCTTTGTGGAACCTTCTCCCCAAGCAGTTTTGCACATTAAATAAAGGTTTCTGTTTTTCTCTTTAATTAGTGTGATGAATGAGTATCTGAAACTTGTATGGTGTGGGGAGAGATTGTTTAACTAGGATATTCATCTGTCATTTCCGTTGATCAGCTGGTAGGAAATCAGGCTCACGTAGCAGCTGGGAACTCTACAAATTCTTTTTTAATATTACACTTGTTTTCATCTTCAGTTTTAAATTACCACTCAGTTGTAAAGCTCCTCATTGCATAGCAGTGAGAAATTCACTATCTCTGACCATAGCCCACCTTACAAGCTTCTTGTAAGCAAATATCATATACAGTGGTACCTCGGATTAAGTACTTAATTCGTTCCGGAGGTCCGTTCTTAACCTGAAATTGTTCTCAACCTGAAGCACCACTTTGGCTAATGGGGCCTCCTCCTGCTGCCGCGCTTCCGGAGCAGGATTTCTGTTCTCATCCTGAAGCAAAGTTCTTAACCCGAAGTAATATTTCTGGGTTAGTGGAGTCTGTAACCCGAAGCGTATGTAACCTGAAACGTATGTAACCCGAGGTACCACTGTAGTAAGATAGTTACAAGTATGAATTAAAAGAGCAAGAGGAAATAAATCTTATTTGCGATACATGATTAAATGTATGATTAAATACATGATTATCCAGGATGGTCTAAGAATTTAAAACTTGTTGAAACAAATATCTGTAACTGTGTACTATATTGAGCCCAATGCTTTTTTTCTATTAAAACAGTGGTTCTCATATAGGAGTTACAGAAAACTCATTAGCCAAAGAAGTGGATGTGACTTGTAAGGAAGCCAACACACTTTTACTGCAGCATTCATATACAAGAAAAGTTCCAACAGCAGATTGTTGCACTAAAATGTTCTTTAAGGAAATTGCCTTTAAAATGTCAGTATTAGGTACAGGAGAAAGAAAATGAGTGCCAGATTATATTCCTGGGAAATGGGAGGCCGAACCATGCATTTTCCCGCTTTATTTGTATTTCTTCCATTTTGCCTGTAACAGAGCACCTATGTCTTTTTCTGTTGTTCCATAGTTTATATGGAATCCAACAGAGTTCAAGGGACAATAATAAAACTGTGATATCTGCAGAATGATTTGGTTGCTGCTGATATGTCAATACCTTAGCTAGTCAAGCATATATTTCAAATAGCATGGGGGAAGGGGGAGTGTGATGACATAAAAGGGGTTCTGTGCCAGGGAAAGCAGATTAAGAGGACGCATAAAGTCAGACAAAACAGCTTGTAGAAGTATTTGTGTAAAAGCGGGACAAGGCTTTAAAACTTTTTTGGCAACTAGTGCCAGACACTTGGTGCTTAGTTTTCATAATATAATTGTTTCTTTGTCCATCCTACCCCTCCATTGCCATAAGACCAGTTATACTGCCAAAAGCAAAAAAACTCCCCATCTAATGTTATTTATATATATATATATATATATATATATATATATATATATATATATAAAAATTCGCCAATCATAACGGAGTTATCTAGTATTATACAATTCAGTATATGGAATTCATCCAGCTGAACAATGTGTGTGTTAAGGGGAATGAAAGTTGAGCGGTTAATGTACATAATAGCTGGCTGTTGTACACATTCACAAGGTTTCATGGAGAATGTGCATCCATCAATTAAAAGGAAATTGTGCACATTTCCCAATCAGTATGTTCACATTCTTCGTGTGACCCGTTGAATGTCCACAATGGCTGGTGGTTATGCACATTAAACGCTTAATCTGAATTTCCCCAAACATATATTAACCACTTCTGCCCCAGTCAAGTGTTACTTCAAAAATTTAAATAAAGAATTGAACTCTTTGTTGGTACTTTGAATAGAACACCAGTTCACACTCTTTGTCCATCCAGATTGCTGGATGCTCTATTCTTACTAACTCTTCCTAATTCCAGGGTCCTACCTGAGCTCTTTAACTAAAGATGCCAGAGTTTGTAACTAAGATCTTTTCATGCAAAGGATGTGCTATACCACCGAGCTATTTGTGGTCTATCCAACATTGGACATAAATAGGTATGATGCAGATTTCGCCTGCTATACCCAGTGTGTTGCCATTTCAAAACATGAAACAAGTGGACGTATTCAAAAAACACTTAAAAATATAGCACACTATCCAACTTTGGGGATGGGAAAGCAGGACATCTGCACACACTTTCTGACACCACCACCCTGCCTGATCCACACAGTTTCAGGGACTTTATGGCATAGGAGAATATGATTAAAGTAATGTAATCCTTTGTTTTAGCATGGGCATGTCTAGTGTCTTACTAGCCTAAACTAATTCTTGTTCTAGGAATTTTTTTTTATCACATTGAATAGTGATTCATTCCATAGCTAATGTTTTGTTGAAGCATAACTTTCCTGTAGCATTCTCACATTCATAGTTACCGTACATGGATAGTATTTTTTAACTACCTTATGGGATTTCTCATAGCCCTAGCAGACACCTTTCCCAATTTAGTTCCTAATTTAATTCCTAATCTAGTGGCACTGGTAATTTATCCTGTGTTCATAGCAAACCTATACACAAAGAGAAGAGAAATGAACTTTACTGTGCAATAGTTTATATTTGCATATAATGTACCTGGTGATCTGTGTCGGATAAAGCAAATGAAACAAAAGTAAAACTGTTGACTGTCTTATATTGAAAGTTACAGTTCTATGTGAGGTTGGATTCAAATGAAATATTCTACCAGTTCTGACTTGTTTTGCCAATGTTTTCCTAGATGCTGAAGTCCATGCCAAGTTTGAATAACTCAAATCCAAACACAAGAACCATTCTGACAAATAACTGATAAAAATACTACCATTTGCCATGGTGAATTACCCAAAATCTGTTTTATGGATTTGTAAGGTGCATGCTCACCTTTGCAGTGAGGACAAGCATGATAAAGCAGGCTGCTATTTTTGTTCTGCCAATTGTAAATCTCTCTGATAACTTGGATAATCTAACTTCATACATTTGCTTTTAACTTTCTAATGTTTCAGATTAATGCATTAAGGCAGATATTTGCTAGGCTATTTTAAAACCAAGATATGTTGTTAACAGTAGATTATTCAGATTCAGAGAGTCTAGTGCTATGGCACATTAACAGTAAGCGCCTGAATGGAAAGCCAAACCATAAAAGATGGTGCTATCATTTGCACATTGCTCTGTTTAGAGGTGGAGGAACATTTTCACTCCACAGTCCAGATCCTTATCAGGATTACTCTTGTGTGCCAGATTTGACAAATGCTGTGGGTTCCAACCTGTCAGTCACCTGGCTTCACAATGACTTAAGATGTAAGGTGATTTCAAGTTCTGAAGTTGGTACTTCAAAGCGCATTCCAAATTGCTGCTAAAATGAAGGCGGGAAAATCCATTTTCACAGGAGCAAGGTAGTGCTGCACATATCCTATATACCAGGGGTGGCCAACTCCCAAGAGACTGCGATCTACTCACAGAGTTAAAGACTGGCAGTTATCTACCCCCCTTTTTTGGATTCAGTTCTAAGTTGTTGAGCTTTTTTTAGGAAGGAAAGCCCTATTTTGGGGGCTGTGGGGCAAAAATGATGAGCTTTTTTTAGGGGAACCAAACTTGTTGAGCTTCTTTGCAGGGGGCCCATGATCTACCAGTTGGATGCGCCTGCTATATGCATTGGGTGCATGAAACACACCTGGAACTCTGATGAGTCTTTTCCCTTCTTGCTATCCCTACATATCCTGCTTTGCTAGGAAGGAGCAGGGGGGAAGGAATACAATAATGGAAGCAGAATCAAACAAGTGCTGGCTTTCTAAATTTCAAAAGGGAAAGTAGCTATTTTGCTGTAATATTTGAAATCTTGTGGCCTCAAAGATGGCCTAACCCATGATTTGCTAACCTGGTGACTTCTAGATGTTTTGAACTACAGGTCCCGTTATCTATAACAATAGGTCACATTAGCTAAATCTGAACTGCAGTTGAAAACATCTGGAGCACACCATGTTAGGGAAGCCTGACATAACCTAATGAAGTTTGTGTAACGCTTTCTTCATTCCATTTTTACAAACTTCAGACTTTTACCCTGCTCTATTTCTGTCCACTTTTGTTTTTTGCTTAACATCTAGTGTGATTAGCTGGAAGGGTTGCTCATTTTTTGTGATATTTACAGTGGTGCCTTGCAAGACGAAATTAATCCATTCCGCGAGTCTCTTCGTCTTGCGGTTTTTTCGTCTTGCGAAGCACGGCTATTAGCGGCTTAGCGGCTTTAAGAAAAAGGAAACAAACTCGCAAGAACTCACAAGACGTTTCATCTTGCGAAGCAAGCCCATAGGGAAATTCGTCTTGCGGAACGACTCAAAAAACGGAAAACTCTTTCGTCTTGCGGGTTTTTCGTCTTGCGAGGCATTCGTCTTGCGAGGTACCACTGTAGTTGGTATAATAAAGGACCTCCTCTTACTTTCACATTTTCCTGTTAATGAACCAAGATGGCTTCCCGCCATTTTGTTCAACATTTAAATTAGACTATTAGTCACAAGTTGCCCCCTAATACTGCTTTTCTTCTTTGCTCCCCCTTCTTGTGCATTAAATCTTCATTGTGTGCTCCATTGTCAATTCCGACCTGATCTGTTAACTTAGTGGCTGAACAATAACTAAAGTATAATACTTAAACTTCGGTGGTTGTGTTGGTTTCACAGAAACAGAACTGGCGAGAGAGGCTTTAATTGGACCTAATAGTTTAAAGCTGTGAAAGCTTTTTAATTTCACTGAATGCTTCATTAAGCACAATGAATATTCAGAGCATACAAGGACAGCATGGGTATTTTTAAAAAAGGTTTCGCCTTCAGTAGTTTCTGAAGCCAAAAGCCTTGCATCACTGATAATTAGATTTCCTCTTGGCCATAGGTGGGTGTTCCCTGCTAATTCTTTAGATGCATTGATGGCTTACCACATGGCACTCTGCCCACGTGGTTACATTACAAGCAGCCACATGGATGCTGCAGGTAGAAATGGGCTTTAGGGGAGATGAGAGCAGAGGAGGAGGAGGAGGAGGAGGAGGAGGAGGAGAAGAAGAAGAAGAAGAAGAAGAAGAAGAAGACCAAGCCCACTCTGGGTGGCTTACAGCACGTGAAAAAAAAGTAAAGCATTAGACATTTAAAAAATTCCTGATACAGGGTTGCCTTCAGATGTCTTCTAAAAGTCAGATAGTTGTTTATTTCCTTGGCATCTGATGGGAGGGTGTTCCACAGGCCGGGCACCACTATGGAGAAGGCCCTCTGCCTGGTATATATAGAAGCCACATGCCTTGAAATTGTTTTGGGAGGATAAGATGTGCTATTAGCAACCTCTTAAGCATTATCTGCATGCTATTCTCCAGCTGAAATTTATAACCATGGCCTAGCAGTTGCTGCTGCCGTGAATGCTAGAAGGAAGGCCACTCCCTGCTGCAATGCCCATTTCCACCTGGCCTAGGGGGTGGGACCCACACTCACCCTGAACAGCTAAAAGGCTCCTGGGAGGCCGCTGGAAGATTGCTCCATGAGATCTCACCAAAAACTGGTTCTGCTGCTGGCACTGCTTCTTTGCTAGGGGTGGTTGGGGGGCCCTTGTGGTGATAGACACTCTTCGGCTTCTGCCTCCTAAGGAAGCTGCTTCAGCCCACCTTATTTGTCAGTGAAATAAATCTTAAAATGAGAATGATTGAACTAAGGCTGCAAATTCTAGCAAAATTTAATGCAAATGCACCGCCGGTTCTTTGTTAGGATATGATGCCTGTCTACTTGCAAAAAAACAAAACCAAAAGAAGTGATGATTGCTGTACTGAGTAATTTTGTGATCATCCATTGTTCAACCACTTTGTGCTATTTTCATTCATGTCCAGAATAAGAAGAAAAATAGGATGGCCGTTGAGTCTATATTTAGTACACTTGCTGTTACATTTGGTAATAATATCAATATAATAAATAAATATTTGCAGTCCTGACTTTAAAATCATTCGGGTTTGACATATCTTAAAGATCTAATAGTACATATATGGCAATATGTGCATATTTTCAAAAAATATTTCTGCTATGCAGCCTATCCAATAGTTTATTACACCAGTCTTTTTATAAGTCTAGTGAATTATGTGTCTCAGTTGGAATTCTCCTCTTAGTAGAAAACATGCACATTCTTCATCAGATACTGGCCTTTTATAGTAGCAGAAAGACACTGGTGTGCACTTGCTCTCCATGTTCTCTCTGCTATCTCACATGTTGGTTCTCTACATTTGCACAACTTGCTCCTCAACTGTGGGATTCAGGACCGCCACAATATTGCCCCCCCAATCTCCTAAAAGAGATAAAACCCTAGTATTAAGCAGTGCTATTAAGCACTTGCTACATATTTCTAAGTAGTTACGGTACAGGTAAAATTCAGAGACTTGCTTCTTATAACTCAAATTAGCAATTTTACTATGCATTCGGCCATGCAGTCTCTGTCCAACAATCATATCCTGAGATGCAAGTGCTTGAATGGGTGAGTCTTTCAGTGGTGCTTACTTCAAAATAAGTGTACTTGGCACTGGAGTCTTTGAAAGTTAGGTACAGTATATAATGCCTTGTAGAATTATTGCAAATGTAACATTCCATGAATATATGGCATGCTATGTTTTGCTAGGCACTAAAAAATACGTTTCAAGTAAAAAAGATTCATTCTGGCAAATGGTAAAAGTTACACAAGGGAGGATATGCCTGTCAGTCATTAAACAGGATGATTGAATAGGTGACAGTACTAAAAATGTGACTGAAGAGAAATTAACACCAATCTCTCTCTGTTTTTCTTTCTTCTTTCAGTTATTTGCCACCTTCCTTGCATGAATGGAGGCCAGTGTAGTTCAAGAGATAAGTGCCAGTGCCCTCCTAATTACACTGGTAAACTTTGTCAGATCCCAGTACAGAGTGGCAGCGCTCCAAAATTTTATCATAATCCTCAGCAAGCAAACAAGGCGGTGGGATCGCATGTCATCCATTCCACGCATACTTTACCACTGACTATGCCTGGGCAGCAAGGAGTAAAAGGTAAATGATTTTCCCTATTGGCTGTGGTTTTACTTTTTTAAATTTTGGCTGCCAGACTACCAGAGACAGTCATAACATCTGTCCACATAGCTTTAAACATAGCTGAAATTCTGAGCCTATCTGAATGACAGAATACTATTTTCCTTAGAAAGTTCAGAGAATTAAAAGGAACAGTTCTTGAAAGGCTGTTTGATAAGGTATTTTCATTCATTCTGAAGTGAAAAAAATCTCACTTTCAAAATGGAACTGACATCCGAGATGTTATCCCTGTCTCTTTTAAGAAAATATATTTTCCTTCTGTTTGCCTTTTTATTATCTTGGTTGTCAGATAGGAATCCAGGGATATATGAGAGAGACCATATGAAAGCACCCTATTTGCTTTGATCATTTAAAATTGGTTGAACATTGCTGGATGGTCATGGTAGGTCAAAAGGGCACTTAGATTATAGCTGCTAGTTGACAGCTGTGATGTCATTTTTGTATGCAAGATTGAAGCTACAATATTACCCAGAGAAGAGTCTATACTTAACACTGAATTTTTAAAGCAAGTCAGCAGCTGTTGATTAAAATAATCCTGCTCTCCCAGTGAATATTAAGGCTGCTAATCACAAAAACTTTTTTTTTAGAGTAGCTAGGGGTGTCTTAGCCATAGAGGCTAGTGGCATGGGGCGCCACGGCACCAAGTTCTGGAGGGTGCCAGGGAAGAGGCGGAGGCTGGATGTGGTGCCTCCTGGCATCAGCTCGCCGCCCTCGCCCGCCACCGCCATCCTGTGCCGCGCCCGGAGCCGTCGCCCTCCAGCCGCTACCTGCCTGGAGGGAAATGTGGGGGTGGGGGGCACTGGAGGGATCCTTGCACCATGGCGCCAGATATGCTTAAGACGGCTCTGAGAGTAGCCATCCCTGCTCTTTCATGTAGCTAGTGCTATTTTTTTCTTTGTTTTGGGATTTCACAGAGTTCTCAGTTCAGGTAGATCAACAGCTACTTTGGGGCTCAAATGACAGGTTCAAGTGACAGATGGGAGCCCACCCATTTTTCCTCCAGTTGTGAATCAAAGGTTCCAAATTTCACACTCCGTTCCCAAAAGAGTCTCTGTAGATGCATGCATCTAGGACAGGCTTCCTCAACCTCAGATGTTTTGACACTACAATTCCCATCATCCCTAACCACTGGTCCTGCTATGTAGGGATCATGGGAGTTGTAGGCCAAAAACATCTGGATTTGGATTTGATATCCCGCTTTATCACTACCCAAAGGAGTCTAACATTCTCCTTTCCCTTCCTCCCCCACAACAAACACTCTGTGAGGTGAGTGGGGCTGAGAGACTTCAGAGAAGTGTGACTAGCCCAAGGTCACCCAGCAGCTGCATGTGGAGGAGCGGAGACGCAAACCCGGTTCCCCAGATTACGAATCTACTGCTCTTAACCACTACACCACACTGGCTCTCTGGAGGGCCAAAGTTGAGGAATCCTGATCTAGGAACACACCTGCTTCCTCACTGTCACAGTGGGGATCCACTTCATTTTACCCCCCTCTTGCTGCCCCTGGGCCAGTCCCATTTCATCCCCTAATTTTTTGTATTGGCGGAGCTTAACAACAACCATCCTTGTTTGGAGTTTTTCTATATTTTCCCTTCTGTTTCTTTTTCCAGTGAAATTTCCTCCTAACATTGTGAACATCCATGTGAAACATCCCCCTGAAGCTTCAGTGCACTTTCACCAGGTTTCAAGGATTGATAGCACATCAACAGGACAGAAGGCAAAGCCATCGCAATCAGGACATTCCCAGGTTTCTTATCAAAGTCTACCATTTCAGAAGACCCAGAAAGTGCCATCAACCTACTCTCACCAGCATCCTATTTCGCATGTGTATCCTATTTCTGCTAAAACCCAGCTTGGGCGATGCTTTCAGGAGACTATAGGGACACAGGTAAGAAATGTAAATATTATTGGTAAGTGAATCAGTTGGTAACCCAATCATGTTTTAGAACTTATGTCTGAATACAAATGTTTACTATAGGTTTCATAAAAGTCTAAAGGTTTGGGTTCTGGCAGGCTTTCCTTCAGGAGAGAGTTCCTAACTAAGAAACCTCTGCTGTTTGCTGTTGGTGATTTAACTTATTGGGCAAATGGTTTAGGGCTTATCCTGGGGGTGTGGGTGTTTTTTATTAAGCATGTTAATTCACATAAATTAGACAAAGTTGCTTTTGAAGTACAATGGGTCCGGTCCAAATCTGACTCTTTTGAATGAGGTTCTCTTCAGTGGATTGAATTATTCTATGAAGCGTACTGGTATCACTGCAGTTGACAAAGCATCAGCTTTATGTACATACAACTTTGAGAGATGAATTGGAATCTGCTGCTGTTGATCCTTCCAGAAAGGCTGTAGGGACTGGACATTCTGAATGGGAATATATGATGCCTGAAATTGTTACTCTGTTTGCTCTTAGATCTGGGAAGAGTGTGATACCAGCATTTAACCTACTATTCTATGAATTGCGTTAATTAACCTTGAATAGTCTTGAAGAGTATAATTCTTGGTTTAGAGCAGGAATGAGGAGCCCATGGCCTTCCAGTTGTTGAACAACTCCCACCATCCCTACTAACTGGTCCTGCTGGCTGTGGCAGATAGGAGTGGGAGTCCAAAAACATCTGGAGGGCCAGGGGGTCTGCAACATTTTTGTAGAAGACCTTAATACTATTAATCTTTTGAACCCCTTGAATCTCAGTGCACAGCTCAGAGTATTAATATCATCATAAAGCTTAGAGTATTACAATCAGAGGTTATTATTCCGTAGCAATTATATTCAAAAGAGAAGAAAAGAGGGGAGAAGAGAAAATAAGAGCTTAAGAAAGAGAAGTCGGAAATGGGGGAAATAGAATAAGATTTACTGGAAAGTCCCAGTATGAACTTCACCATCATCTCACTATCCAATTGCCATCTTGATGCGTGTTTACGGAATACATCTGGCACAAAGTAAGCCCTGGGCTTGACGCCAATGTTGGCTCTGTGAAAGTACCCAAAGGAAGAAAAAATGGCAAAGAATAAAGAGGCTACGATAGGGGAAACTAAAGAGAGAATATAGAGATGAGCAGGGAGGGAAGAGAACTTGTTTTGAACATTTTATTCATTAATTCCAGAAGGGCAATTTAAGCTATTTTAAAAAAAAGAAAAATTGGCATACTGCAGGTAGGCCTAAAAGCCAGGTGTTCAATAGCAACAACATGGGCCATATTTGCCATGTCAGAATTCATTTTGTGGATTTGATTTTGCTCTTCCAGTTTTTTAAGTGCTGTTGTTACTGAACTAAATTCCTTTTTTTTTTTGGTAAGCAAATCCTATTATATATGATATATAGTAACCTCTTCACACCTAAACATATATAAATTTATTATTACTTTAGAAGAGTAATCTCTCACACATGGATACTGATCCAAAACTCCAAGAGGGCTCCAAAATGTTTACATAGATTCGTAATCCCCTTCACTGTGCAGCTCTGTGTGCAATTCGGGGTATATGGAGATGGTCTGACTGTTGCAAAAACTGGAGAGCACAGCTCCCACATATATCAACAAAAATATTAATGGTGCATCAATATGTACAGCTAAATCTGTTTACAGTTGCAGTCAGACAAATATTGTAGATATTGTATAGTGAAAAATAATCAGGACAGATGAAAGTAAATGCTTCTTAAGACAGCACATAAGTAAACTAGAATTCATCACCTCAAAAGGTAGTGATGTCCACCAATTTGGGAAGGCTCTAACAGGGATTAAAAAAAAGTATTCATGAGGGATAAGGCTAGTCATGATGCCTAGATATATATTACCTCACAGACACTGGAGGAGAGAGAAGTAATATAAACCTTGATTTACAAGTGGCTGTGAAGTACCTAGTGACTGTGACCAATTTCCCTATCATTTTGCCAGTTCCAGTCCTTCTGGTTTGACTACTTTGGTGGATCCACTCTTACAATCAAGAATCACAGGGTTGGAAAGGACCCTGAGAGAACATCCCACCAAACCCCAATGTTCTATCAAGTTCTATAGTTGTAACAATCCATTGAAGGCTCTGAAGCACTGAGCTCTTTAAGAAAGTTTATCTTTGAATTCCTCTCCTTAGTTTCAACTGTTTAGCTATGGTATGCAGAGTGTGAACAGAAGATTCTACGTAAACACTTCCTGTGTGAGCTCACTCAATCACTGCTTTAGCTTTTTTGCAGTGGACCTTTGCGTCCTAGTACAGTGGTACCTCGGGTTACAGACGCTTCAGGTTACAGGCTCCGCTAACCCAGAAATAGTACCTCGGGTTAAGAACTTTGCTTCAGGATGAGAACAGAAGTCGCACAGTGGCGGCACAGCAGCAGCGGGAGGCCCCATTAGGTAAAGTGGTACCTCAGGTTAAGAACAGTTTCAGGTTAAGAACAGACCTCCAGAATGAATTAAGTTCTTAACCCGAGGTACCACTGTATTCTAGGATTCCTGTTGCCAACAATATAGTAAACTAGAATACCTGTAATTTTGCTTAGTTTTATCTATAATGTCTTGAATTTTATTTTTAAAAATCTGACACTTCTAGACAGTGAATAGAGTGCATGCAAATTCCGTAACTTTGCACCGCATACTTCATAGAATTGAGGAGAACTTAAATATTGAAGAAGGGTGATCTGAAAGCTGTAGGAAGCACACGGATTTAGTTTTGGAAACTTTCCATTACCACCCTGACTCTGGTCTTCTGCCCCAATTAATTGCTCTAATAGCATTTAAATTTGATCCAGAACTTTTCATGTGATCTTCTAGAATATTTTGGTTTTGTGTGTAATGAGAGAAATCCCAAATTCTATTTGTATTACCTTGAGACCATTTTAATATTAATATCTTACTAAGATTTGGATGACTTCTCAAGATAAACAGATGAATTTATTTTCTTGACATATTTAATACTTGCTCTGATGCAACTGGTGGGAACATATATGGGTTACCAACCCCACCTCCCCATTTTGTATTCATTTAATGTAATCACTTCAAATGTTTATATCTGTGCTGGGTAATCTCCATAATACTACTTTGCTCAGCAGTTGTCAGTGTTTATGTATTTTCTTGCATGGTGGATTTCTTAAGTTAGATTCGGTGCTCAAAAATGTTTTATTAATTACTTTGGGATCAGAGGTGATTTTACTGTCTGAAAACGAGACTGGTAATATAATGCATATGTATGTCTTGGCAAAGTATATAATCTATTGCAAGACCGGATTAGTCTTGTGACTTCTATCCAGCATTACAAAAGTGTTGTGTTTATTAGATTCTTAATTTATATAATGTGTTGTAAATATATAGTCTTGTGTCTGAAGACATTAGTACTATATCAGTTTGTGCTTATATTCTGTAACAATTTTAACTCCCGTTTGGATGATCTAATTTGGATATTTCCAGTCTTCAAGTATTAGAAACCATCCATGATATTGTATAATATTTTGATGGACTGTATTCTGTGTCATTCTTAAACACGAGTTTCCTTTTTCCTTCTGTAAACAAGATTTATTTATTTAAAGCATCTTTGCCCTAGTATTCAGCCTATGCAAGGGACCCAGCACAGTTTACCAACATAAGAGAGTCACTGCCCTCAGGCTTGCAATCTAAAATATGGTGCAGAAGGAAAAAGGATTGGGAGGGAGAAGCAAATCCCAGAAAGCAAGGAAATATAAACTTAAATAATTATGGCCTTTAGTGACCTGCTTGGTAATTCAGCAGGTGATGGAAGCCATTACATTTTAACACTCTACGATTCATCTGCGATTAATCTAAAAGAAATGAAAAGCAAACTTTTTATTTCCTTAATCTGACCATGAGTTCTAGTGGTTCTTTTGCCTGTTTCCCTTGATTTTATCCTTATTCTACCCCCTTCCTGCTGAAAAACGAGACACACGTAGATTTCTGCTTCTGGCATAGTTTCAGATAGAGCTTTCAGGAATAATCAGCACTCTTCATCTATTAAAATCACAACCACTCCAAGGCAGAACTTTAAAATGTAAAGCCTAATGTCTTGGTCAAATACTTCTGTTACTGTATGTTCTCCACATGTGGGGAAAAACACCTCTGTACAGGAGGAAAACGTGTTGCTTCTTAGCTCAATGTCGCTGTGTGCCGCTGTCCAAATTACACTTGTACCAGAGAGTGTTTGTCATGCCATCCTATTTGACTTTGATCTCCCTGCTCTAAGGCAGTGCCTGTTCAATCAGTTTTGCCTTGGATTCCATTTGGGAAGAAGGGTTGCACAACAAAATGGTCTGCTAGGAGACTAGGTAAAGGTAAAGGGACCCCTGACCATTAGGTCCAGTCATGGACGACTCTGGGGTTGGGGCGCTCATCTTGTTTTATTGGCCTAGGGAGCCAGCGTACAGCTTCCGGGTCATGTGGCCAGCATGACTAAGCCACTTCTGGCGAACCAGAGCAGTGCACGGAAACACCGTTTACCTTCCCGCCGGAGTGGTTCCTATTTTTCTACTTGCACTTTTATGTGCTTTCAAACTGCTAGGTTAGCAGGAGCAGGGACCAAGCAACAGGAGCTCACCCTGTCGCGGGGATTCGAACCGTCAACCACCTGATCGGCAAGCCCTAGGGTCTGTGGTTTAGACCATAGTGCCATCCGCATCCCTTGCTAAGAGACTGTCTTGATGCAATACTGTTAAAATTATTACTCCCGTCTGGTGTAGAATGTGTATGGAGAAGAGGTTGGCTAGAGCACATGTTGCACAGGCAGTTGTGCATAGAAAGAATTACAGTTAGAAACCAAACCCACAGAGGCAGGTTTGTATAAAATTAAGAAATGTTAGACAGTATGCCATTTGGTATGGAGTCAATTATTCACCGCATTTGATTAGTGCCAAGACAGCACCAAATGCATATTCTTTTCATTGGATTCTTATCCTGTTCCACAAAGTCAGGCTGCACTTGAATAAGTGAGCTGTTCATAAGAAAACCCATTTGAATACTTTCCCTAAGTCTTGCAGTTTCATTTTAAAATTAGAATTTTAATGCTTCTTCCACCCTGCCCGCTCCATCTTTGTTCAGTATTCTGGGATAAATTGGGTAATTCCACCCACAAAAGTTGGTAGTGGAGCAGTGGAAAGGAACTATGTGGGAATAATTCTGATCACACATCCACTTAGATAAGTCGGTATAGCATTGCAGCTTAGCATTGCAACACCACCATTTGTGGTGTTGGTGACATCAATATTTTATCTAATTATTTGTTGAAATTTCCCCTAACTGTGATAAATTTCTTTCTGCTCCATTGAAGGGAAATGATAATTAGCCCACGTTATTAAATTCAGGGGTTTGTTGGCAAATGATGCCAACAGAATTATACAGAAGTTGGCTATTTTTGCATTAGCTCAAACTGCAAGTGGACCTTGTTAATTCCTAAACAGTCATACCATGGGTTACAGACACTTTGGGTTGCGCGATTTTGGGTTGAGCACCACGCCGAACCTGGAAGTACCGGAACAGGTTACTTCCGGGTTTCCGCACTTTGCACATGCGCAGAAGCGCTGAATCATGACCCATTTGTGCGCAGACGCGGCCCTGCCGGTTGCGGACTCTGCGGGTTGAGAATGTGCTTCCCGCATGGATCACGTTCACAACCTGAGCGTCCACAGTATACTTGACTTGTTTATTACCTGATTCTTCTGATATGGAAGGTTTCTTTGTGTTGGTTATTGATAGAACAACAGGTATGCTCTCATTTGTGTGTGTGGTAGATGCTTTTTTTAAAAAAAAAATACTGTTTGTGCTTTGCACTAAAATAAAGGAACTGGAGGCCCCTCGACTGTCCTTGGGTCCAGTATTGGACCACTTTGACCGGATATCTCCAGCCGATGTGGACAGATTCCTCCAAGCTGGAAAGCCCACCACCTGTCCTCTTGACCCGTGCCCGTCATGGCTGATTAGAGCGTGTCCAGACAAGGTGCGGGCCCCCCTGGGGGATATCATCAATTTGTCCCTTGGCACCGGGATATTCCCAGGGGAACTGAAGGAGGCGGTGGTGTGTCCGCTCTTAAAGAAAACATCATTAGATCCCTCAAATCTATCCAATTACTGCCCGGTTTCGAATCTTCCATTCCTGGGTAAGGTGATTGAGAGAGCGGTTGCTGCACAGCTTGGTAGGTTTCTGGATGAAACATCTGCTTTGGATCCATTCCAGTCTGGCTTCCGCGCTGGTCATGGGACCGAGACGGCTCTGGTCGCCCTAACAGATGATCTCCGTAGGCAGCTGGATCGAGGCGGGTCAGGGCTGCTGATTCTTCTAGATCTGTCAGCAGCCTTTGACATGGTCGATCATGAACTCCTGGACCACCGCCTTGCCGACGTGGGGATCCAGGGCACAGTCCTTCAATGGCTGCGCTCGTTTCTCTCTGGTCGGGGACAGAGGGTGGCGTGTGGAGTGCCTCAGGGTGCGATTCTCTCCCCGATGCTTTTTAACATCTTTATGCGCCCCCACGCCCAGCTTGTCCGGAGTTTTGGGCTGGGTTGCCATCAGTATGCTGATGACACCCAACTCTATCTGTTGATGGATGGCCATCCTGACTCGGCCCCAGACACACTGACCAGATGTCTGGAAGCTGTGGCTGGATGGTTACGTGGGAGCCGGTTGAAGTTAAATCCTTCGAAGACAGAGGTCCTCTGGCTGGGGCGGGACGATATGGGATCGAGGGGGCAACTCCCATCTCTTGCGGGGGTGCAGTTAGTGCCAGCACCGTCCGTTAAGAGTTTGGGTGTAATCTTCGATACCTCCCTCTCTATGGAGGCGCAGATTACAGCTATAACAAAGGCGGCATTTTTTCATCTCCACCAAGCTAAGCAGTTGGCCCCTTATCTCTCTCGCCCTGACCTAGCCACTGTGATCCATGCGACGGTCACCTCCAGACTGGATTATTGTAACTCGCTCTACGTGGGGCTGCCCTTGAGACTGACCCAGAAACTCCAGCGGGTGCAGAATGCCGCGGCGAGACTCCTTATGGGGTCTTCGCTGCGAGATCACATTCATCCGGTACTATACCAGCTGCACTGGCTCCCGGTGGAGTACAGGATCAGGTTTAAGGTGCTGGTTTTAACCTTTAAAGCCCTATACGGCCTAGGACCCTCGTACCTACGGGACCGCCTCTCCTGGTATGCTCCACAGAGAAACCTACGGTCTGCAAATAATAACATCCTCAAGGTCCCAGGCCTCAGAGAGGTTAGGCTGGCCTCAACTAGAGCCAGGGCTTTCTCGGCTGCGGCTCCAACCTGGTGGAATGCTCTGTCACAAGAGACTAGGGCCCTGCTGGACCTGACATCTTTCCGCAGGGCCTGCAAGACAGAGTTGTTCCGCCAGGCCTTTGGTCAGGGCGCAGCCTGACTCCCTCCTCTGGCAACCTGCACAGAATTTTGCTTAATTGGTTGCCATCAATTTGATTTTAATTAATTTTTATAATGAAATATTTTTAGATTATGTGACTATTTGATTGTTTGATTATTTGATTGTTGTTAGCCGCCCTGAGCCCGGCTTCGGCTGGGGAGGGCGGGATATAAATAAAATTTATTATTATTATTATTATGCTCATTAGTAAGCTGTAGTTTCTGAGTGAAACAAATAATTGGATCTGAACTGTGCATTCATAATCAATATGATCTATGGATGCTGCAGTACAGAACTGACAAGATGGTAACATGCTGGCTGTTACCTCAAATCACTAGACTTGTATTAAATATCTTTTAAGGGCTGGCTAAGACAAATAGCTGTGGTGAAACTGCTCCTGGATTTGCCATTTTAGATTGCAGGTACAGAATCAAATGACTGATTTATTCCCCATAGAATAATATAGTGCTTTACACAGAGGGATTGTGTCAGTCAGCACTGGATTGTTCCTTACACATTATTTTTGAATTATAGTTTTATATTAGGAATGGATAAATCTGACCCTTTTGCTTTCTAGATTTCTCATTTTTCTAACTTTACTTCACCCCTTTTCGACATCTGTTTGTGATTTAAATTTTTTAGAAGTCTGCATGAAGATTTCTATGCACTTTCAGACGCATGTCACCTAATAAACAGATTTTTGGATGTAGATTTCCCTAATAGAAGGCATTTTTCCACATTTTTCTGTGTGAAGCTTTCTGTAATACACACATTTTTGGATGCTTTATATGGTTGGAGAAGGACATTAAAAAAAATTGAGTGCAAATTTTGAAGGATACCTGTGTTTAGTTTGTGTATTACCGGTATTTTGGAAAGTATGAATTAGGTAGGCTTACATTTAAATGTGAAATAAACAAATTTCTTCCCATTCCCCATTTTGTGTTGAACTGCATAATTATTTTTATTGAATTGTCTGTTTCTGCCTACTGATATTGTCATATGATTACCGGTATATTGGTAACAGTTCATATTTGTGAATCACTTTGAGTGCATCTTTGTTTTGGAAAAGCAGCATACAGATATCAAATCAAATGAATGGTTCTTGGTTTTGAGGGATGTTGAGAAGAATGAAGTGCATAGGGCCAATGGGGAATTGGAATTCAGAAGCAGAAATTGAGAACACAACATTTCTGTGCCATCAGTTTGTGAGTTTCTCAGTTCATTTAGTATTGGGATGTGTGGGTGTGGGTTTGTGTGAGAGAGAGAATATAGGGTTGGAGGTTAAAAAAAATGAATAAGAGGAAAGGAAACTGCTTTGGGATGGTACTTCCTTTTCGTGCAGGTGTACAGCATTTTTCTTTGTTGGAGTCTTGATGTGTTTCCTTTAAGGAGGCAGGACAGTGTTTCATATTTTAAAATTTGTTGGCTGTCATACAGTTTGTTGGCACTGGAAAATGTATTTGCAGCAGCAGCTATGATCCAAAAGTAATTCAATTGTAGTCCACAGGCTGGTTTTTTCCGTACCATTAAGAATATTGGTCAACTCCATGCCTATACTTTGAGTCTTTTTGGAAGCCAAGAAGTCTGGCAGCTTAGAGCACTGGTCAACTGAGTCTTATTAAAAGCAAGCAAACAAGCAAGTTTATGTTTCTTTTCCTTGACTCCCTCCCCTTTCAGCTGCTTTTCATTTTAATTCTAATAAAAATGCCTTTATTATGACATACAATATCTTGTTATTCCTCAAAATATGTTTATAGCGTCAGTGATACAGACAATAAAGTTTGTACTGCTAATGTGTGCCCTATTAATTTTCCACATGATTAATGAGTGTTGAAATTGTTATGGGACGCTTGAATGTAGGAGAAATATAATTTAATACATATGTCTACCATGTGTCAAGAGTTTATGTATTAAGGCTCAGTTTTTTAAAAAAAATTCAATATATTTGCATCTGTTTGGCTATAATTGCTGAATTTGGGTGTAGCCACTGATATTGCTTAAATTGGATAGTATTAATTTAATTCACTTAATGCAGGGGTTTTCATTACTGAGGACCACACAATTTACTTAGGCTGCAGCACCTGCTATGTTGTAGAGACCAATGCAGGAGCGACATGTTTTATAACTAAGACAGTTTGCATGCAATTTTATGCAGATATTAGATGCTAAACAGTAATAATAATAATAATAATAATAAATTTTATTCATATCCCGCCCTCCCCAGCCGAAGCCGGGCTCAGGGTGGCTAACAACAATAAAACAGTACAAAAGTACAGCATAAACAACACTCTAAAATCATTCATTATAAAATTAATTAATTCAAGCCACTGGCAACCATTGGGCCAGAGCTCCGCGAAGATTGCCGAGGGAGGGAGTCAGGCTGTGCCCTGGCCAAAGGCCTGGTGGAACAGCTCTGTCTTGCAGGCCCTGCGGAAAGATGTCAAGTCCCGCAGGGCCCTGGTCTCTTGTGACAGTGTGTTCCACCAGATCGGAGCCACGGCCGAAAAAGCCCTGGCTCTAGTTGAGGCCAGCCTAACTTCTCTGTGGCCTGGGACCTTCAAGATGTTTTTATTTGAAGACCGTAAGTTTCTCTGTGGGGCATACCAGGAGAGGCGGTCCCGTAGGTACGAGGGTCCTAGGCCGTATAGGGCTTTAAAGGTTAAAACCAGCACCTTAAACCTGATCCTGTACTCCACCGGGAGCCAGTGCAGCTGGTATAGCACCAGGTGAATGTGATCTCGCAGCGAAGACCTCGTAAGGAGTCTCACTGCAGCATTCTGCACCCGCTGGAGTTTCTGGGTCAGTCTCAAGGGCAGCCCCACGTAGAGCGAGTTATAATAATCCAGTCTGGAGGTGACCGTCGCGTGGATCACAGTGGCTAGGTCGGGGCGAGAGAGTAGCTGGTTGATGTGCTTATTCTACAGCGTCCTTATCTGGAATTTTTTGCTCTTGAACAGAAAAAACCCCTCAGTTTGGATTTGGTTTTTGATTAAAGATGTGAGCTCCATGATAATATCTATAGGAGCACTGTTCCAAAGCTGTGGTCCGCATAAAAACTAAACACATATGAGCCACGCCCACTTTGACCTGTGGTGTGGCAGCACACCTACACTTTGGCATCTCCTGCCTATTGACACCAGGCAACTGCCTTTGCTGTACTCTTTTCAGCACCTTGTTAAAACATCATTGTTTAGGCAAGTTTATTGAGACATGTAGAAGTTACATGTGTATCTTCTGAGGATTTCAATCATCTTTTGAATGTTTTAAAATAGCTCTTTTAATGGTTTCTTCTCATGAATATTTTATACTTTTGTAAACCACTTACGAGTTTTTCTAATAATCAATACATAAATTTTGTTAAGTAAAATGAATAGCTGTGGGACCGTCAGGAGGGCTTCTCCTGATGATTGCAGTGATCTGGTCACTGTATAAAGGACAAGGCAGCCCTTTCAGTAACCTGGTTCTAGATCACTGAGGACTTTGTACACTAACACCAATATTTTGAACCTAGCATAGTAATATACTGGCATGTACTTGGTAATGTACAGAGGAAAGATCTGTCCATTTGCAGGCAGGTTTTGCAAACATTTCTTAGGGAAGGTAAATCATATTCATTTCATTGGTCTCCCAACTATATTTCAAACTGCTACATTGTAATTTACCATTGTTATTATTTTAGAAAATATTATTCTTCAAGTAAAATCAGATGCTTTGCACTTTTTGAAGGACTTTTCCTCAAGTGTAGTCAAAATATCTCATAAAGTAGAATAGTTATAATTGCCTGGAATTCCTTGAAGCTCAGGGCTTGGTTTCAGGAGGTCTTAAGCAAACACTGTCAGAAATCTGCATGGATATGTTTACTTTGCCATATCAGTGCTCCATAATATCAGAGGATTAAATATGTATCAAATAGCAAAAGCATCAAACACTGTTTTAATTAGTTGATAAAGGAAAATGCAGTGATTGTTGCTTGCTTAAGAAGAATGTTCAATGGAAGCCAAAACAAATGCTGTACAAGTTCTGGAGAAAATCTGGAAGTATTTAAGGGTTTCTCTCCTCTTCATCTGAGACTATATAGGTTTATGTGCCAGTGTTGTATTGGTTGGTATTCCTCAGCATAACAGTCAGTTATTCAGTAAGGAAATACGATAATTTTATCAGCAATACAGCTAAACAAGTCTTTGTACTTTATGTATTTTAAAATGAAAAATGAGGGAAATGACTTTGCCTGCTCCGCGGAGAGTTCAAGGGTGTGTCTGTTCACCTTGGAACTGACATTATTGTGGTACACGAAATGTATAGCCTCTGAGCTGAATCTTAAGGTCACGATGGCTTACTTCACAGACAAAACATCACCTGATTTCAACGCCATTCAAACATGTAATATCACTTTATTGTTGACTATATTTTTATGTTGTTTAAATAAAAACACACAACAAAAGGCAGCAAATGGGTCACAAAACTGCAGGAATCCACCAAGGCTTTCTGATCCTCACAGCCAGTGTGGTTTGGCACTGCTGTGATGCTGTTCATCATGGTGAGAGCCCTTTCCTGAACTCGCTTAGCTGTGCTGAAACTGATGGAGACTTGGGCGGGGGCATTGTTCTGCCTCCTTTTAGGCAGCCAGTGCCTGACTTGGTAACAGACTGGAATAGCTTGAAATGATGCAGGGATTCCTGCTTCCTTGTCCCGCAAGCAATGTTTCGATCTTAATATTCTGCTTT
Source organism: Podarcis vaucheri (assembly GCF_965113315.1). Classification (NCBI taxonomy): domain Eukaryota; kingdom Metazoa; phylum Chordata; class Lepidosauria; order Squamata; family Lacertidae; genus Podarcis; species Podarcis vaucheri. The sequence continues at coordinate 41,697,858 of NC_138761.1, read as the reverse complement.
ACTCTAATCAGTCAATCTGTTTCTTCTAACTTTAGATGCTCATCAGCGCTATGGGATTAGTACAATAGCTTTACTGTTGCCAGTTTTTGTTTTGTTTTTAAAAAATCTTTACAGTAGCAAACTTAAATTCCCAAATGATTGTGTGCTGGATATATCCCTGCTTATGGTTTTATGTGGAAATGTGCAGCAGTTACAATCTCATAAGCAATAATTTCCAAAGTCAGTGCAAGTGATACCACACCTAAACCAATATTGAGGTGATATATTAAACTTCCACAGCAGTTTAGTTTATTACTAAATGATCCATTTTTTATTCAGGGTATTCAGATATCACTGGCCCAGTCCTGTGAACTGTGGAACTAAGGCACCACCATAAGTTTAGGATCTCAGAACTGGTACAATCCAGCGGTTCAGTCTGTCTCCTTTCACAAGCAGTGCAGCGCAATGCCAACAGCAGCAACCTCTGTTGACACTAACTGGGGTGGCCCTTAAAATGTGGCACTAAAATGTGTGTCTCGCCAGCTATCTTAGATATTGGATCACCTGCTTAGGTTCACAACTAGTTAAAGAGAAAAATGCAAACATGCTAAAAACCTAATAAATATTATACGTCAGCCAACCTTTGCCAAAATTAAAATCAGTGACAGCCAACAGAGAGCCTTTTAAATAAGAGTGTATCATCATCATCATCATCATCACCATCATCACTTCTGCTGCTGCTAATATTATCACTGTTACTATTTTATTTTGTTACTCACCCTTCACCGTGAGATCCCAGGCAAGTCGCAACCATGTAAAATACAACATTAAAACAGTTTAAAACAAATCACAATATAGATCACAAATGTCAATGGCCAGGGTAAAGAGGTGAATCTTCAGCATTCAACAGAAAGCTTCCCAGCTTGGGGGCTGCCTCAGAAATTGCTCATTTGTCTTCCACAAGCTTTTGAAGGTAGAGAAAGTACCAAGAGGGGCTCCTCTGTTGATTTTAACTACTACTAGGAGTCAAGCTCTTCAGCAAACTAACCAGGTGGACCCTCCTATATAAGGGATTTGATGGGGAGGGTGTCACAACTAAGCAGCAGGCCATGCTCTGATAACAGCCAGATTTACATCTAGAAGTCATATTACTTCTGTTCTAAAGCAGCTGCACTGGTTGCCAGTTTATTTCTGAGACCAATTCAAGATGCTCGCGTTCCTGTTTAAAGATCTACACCACTTGGGCCCCAAATATTTGAAAGGCTGCCTCCTTCCTTCCTTGCATTCCATCCTGGGTGTTGGTCAGTAAAGGAGGCCCTCTTGGTTGTTCCACTACTCTTGGCAGCTTGAGGAGTTGGTGGCTCAGGAAAGGCTCTGTGGTAAACCTCAGCATTGAGGAACTCCCTCAGAGGGGCATCTGATATCATGCTTTTTCAACCTCTGCTTTATGCTGAAGACTGACCAGTTTACCCTGGCTTTGTGACAGTTGAAAATATGTTTTGTGACATTCCTGAACACTGTAAATTAACCTGATGATTGTTGTCTGTGGTTGGCTGTTTTTATTGTGTTTTCAGTTATATTGTTTTGTTGTTGTAACCTGCCTTGGGACCTTATGGTGAAGGGCAGGTAATAAATAATAGGAAAATAACCTTATTTTATGGATCTCATTCTGTGACACTTTAAAAAATTGTCTGTCCTCCTTAAGTAATATGTCAACATCTTTTTTAAGTTAAAAATGTGGTATTTATAAGGTTTCAGGAGCTTTTGAGGAATAGGCTAGGAGCGAATTTCAAAAATGATTTCCTTAAGAGTTAAAGCACCAAAATGCAGTGCAATATAAAAGCATCCTTTTTACTGATGGAAGACAGCTATTCAAATAGTGAAGAAGAGAATGGTAGATAAATATGGCACAATTCATACTTTACCTTATAATTTATTTGTCTGTCTTTATTTGAGTCTTCTCTATCCCAAGGGCCCAGTACTGGTTGTACAAAAGGCAACATTGTTTATTACTTGCAGATCTGTCCAAAATTGAGTCAGTCAAAACAGAATTTAGCTTTAAGACCGGTCTATTTCACAGAATGAAAATCTCTTCCATCTGTAGAATATGACAAGCAGAAGCTACAAAATTCCAAGACTCTGGATGGTTCACAGAAACACCAGTGATTAAGCCTGAGAACATTTAGTACTACCCACTCAGACAATAAAAGAAACCTTCAGATTTCAGCCATTGAAAAATGTGAAGTGGATGAATCAAATTCATTATTGCTCGTTGCATGAGTGTTTTTGGCAGAAAACTTCAAATCTATGGCTAAGACTTTAAATTTTGCTTGCATTTGTAGCACCTCAAATTTTATTCTCTAATGAACACTTCAAAAGATACTGGCCAATAACAATGGGTAACATTTACCACATACACACATGAAACTAAGTCAAGAACAAACAGTTCAAGAGAACTGAAAGAGTAGTAGAAACCAGCAATGCAGGCAGTATAACATGGGCCAGCAATTCTTGTGAATGCAGCAGCAAAGAAGGAATGTTAGGCAATGTATTATGTTTTAGTACAAGGTACCAGATTGGCTGGCTCCCTTGTCATGCCAAAAGGATTTCAAAGAGTTCCCAAATTTTTTGTTCCCACCATTAAGTCATTTGACTGATCCATCAAAACCACACTGACTTCTCTGGTTATGTACTGGTACTCTGTATCAGTGCTTACTATCTATACCAGGGGTCGGCAACCTGCGGCTCCGGAGCCGCATGCGGCTCTTTAACGCCTTTGCCGCGGCTCCGGGGCGGAGGCGAGGGGAGGAGGCGCATTTTCCGCAAAGCCATTTCCGAGCTAGAGAGGAGACGGGGTTGCGAGCTAACCCCTCCCACACTCCACTCGCGGGGGCTGGCCTTTTGCCCCCGCGAGAACAGGGGAATCCCCGGGCGTCCCTGCAACCCTGCCCGCCAATCGGTGGGGCCGGGGAGGCGTGGCCTAGCCCATTTAAGGCCAGGCACGACCGGGGACCGCCCTCTTTGCCCCGTTCCAGCTCGCACCCTCTCCCTTCCTTCCCCTCGCGGTGTGTGGGATTCCACTCCCGGCAGTCCTTCTCTGCCGTCCTCGCTGCTTTCCTCCCCCCCGCTTTTCTCCCTCTCTAGCCTCCTCTAGGCGTGGGTTGAAGCTGCGGCGGCCATTTCTTTAAAGGGCACCGATAAGGGAAAATCGTCGGCGCCATCTTTGTGGGCGCACGTGGGAGTCGCGGGAGCGGCCATTTTGGTTGAGGGCTGTAAGCAGGCTGCATTGAAAGGGGGCATGTAAGCTGGTCACTGTTTTGAAGGGGAGTGAAGAACACACACTCAAAAAAAGGTAACTTGTTAATTTAACGTTTATTTCTATGAGGAGGAGTAATTCTGAGGGGTCAAACAAAAAAATAATTAAAAAGTGTCAAAAAAAGTTATTTTAAAATGACGAGGATGACATTGGGCCCTCATTATTAATTATTATTTACATCAGGCACTGATTATGATTTATGGTACACTGGGGCCCTGATTAATTTTCTATGGCATTTTGGGGCATTGATTATTGGACATAGCAAATTTTGCTATGGGGCCCTCTGATTTCTAGTTACGTCCCTCTTTTGGACCCCCGATAGGCCAGCCATGGATAAAGGCAAGAAAAGAAAAATTTCTGAAGAAAACAGAATGTTTAATGATACATGGACAGAATCATTTGCCTTCTCTACTGACAAGACTGGTTTACCAGTATGCTTAATATATGGTGAGAAATTTGCAAACAACAAAAAGTCAAATATTGCAAGACATTTCCACAATAAACACACAGCCTTTGCTGAAAAATATCCAGATGGAGATGAGAGACGAAAAGCCATTGCAGAACTTATGAGGAAGGTTGATAGGAGCAAAAATAATTTCAAGAATTGGGTGAAGTCTGCAAATTCCACAACATATGCTAGTTTTGTAGCCGCTCAGGAAATAGTCAAGCACAGTAAGCCGTTCACAGTGTTATATTTGTTTTAAATGTCGCAATGGTTTTGTGGCTCCCAGTTGTTGTTTTTTCTTCGGAAACGGGTCCAAGTGGCTCTTTTTGTCTTAAAGGTTGCAGACCCCTGATCTATACGAATCTACACAAGAGTCCACCCTTTTGTTGGCTTTCTGGTATGCCCTGTCCATCTCATGTAGATTTAGGGTTACACTTTACCTTGAACAGGTGTTAGCTAGGTAAGCACCAAAGCCTCACATTTGTGATACAGTATCATTATAGTTCCTGTTTTGAATTTAATACTACCAGTTCCAGCTTTCTGTGCTTTTCAAGTGCATCACAAGAAGCCAGAGGTACCTTGATAGCTTGTTTCTAAACAACAATAACCTTGAGGCTTAGCAGATCAGCAAGCCTGCTTCCTGTGTTCTTGAAGAAAATATCCACCACCAAATCAGACAAATTGACCCCATATTCTGTAATGCAGCCGATCCTCCCATTCTCCAGCACTGTGTTCCTTTATGGAATGTGCCAATTGGTCTGCTTCCTGTTTGCCCTCCTTTTCACTCTTTGTAACTTGAGGTATCTGCACAGCATGATTTTAAATCCTCCCATCAAGCATGTCAGGCAAGATTACTTTAATGCTTGTAAATAGCTGGCTAAACAACAGAAGTCTAGTTTCCCCTCACAGATTATGTCTAACTGCCCCAAATGTTAATGGATTCCAATTATAAGGACCATAAACTCATCTCAATATGTCTGATAGAGCATGCAATTCCATTTTGGGATGTCTTCTTTCAGAGTAACATATGAGCCTATCCAGTGCTGTGACCAGTTTCTTGATTCTCTTCCCACATTATCAGAGCAAAAGAGCTGGTTGGGAAAGAAAAATAGGCATCAAAAGGAGAATTAACTGGAAGCCAAGATCCAAGTTTGGGGCAAGTAGTCTTTGGTGAGAGAACCCCAGCAGAGATTTAAAATCACAAAATATGTAGCAAAGTAAAGTGTGGAAAAATAGGATGTTAGACCTTTAAAATATGCCCTTGTAAGTTCCTTCCAAAGTTTCCCACTTCCCTTAGTATAGAAAAAGACCAAAAGTTTGGTAAGTTAAAATGGTTTACTTACAAACCCTTCAGAGGTCAGATTTATGTTCTTTTCCATACAGTGTTCAGAAAACACAGGCAGGAAAAACTTATTTCACTGATACCTTCCACAAGAGATCATTCTGCTGTCATCCACTTGGAGACACACTTGTTCTTCTGACATATACACTTAATAAACAGTTAAAGTCTTCTGTGGTATAACCCCACTTATCTATTTGTTTTGCATATTTATAGGTTGCCCTATAACTGAGTTTTCAGGGTAGCTTTCAACAAAATTTAAAATTTGTACAATAAAATGAAACAACAGTAAAACATTTCATATACAATTTCTTTTGAAGTAACTCCAAGAACTGATATTGTCTTTATCATAGCTTCAATATGCTGTTTGATTAATGGAGTGACCAACGTACTGAATTCCAAAATATTTTCCCCTGAGTAATTCTAGCTAATGTAGCTATAGAATTTTATTTTATTTTTGTCACAACGTGAATGAGTCTGCAGACCTGTTGGATTTCAGTCTGTTACCCCGTCACACAATGTGCAGACATTCTTCTGAAAGTTATCACAGTCTAATTGGAATTCTATCATATTGTCTGCTTTTGGCAGCCACTCGGAGAAAAGGGACTCAGCAGAAATGAACTTGTCCCATTTCTGCAGTAGGAGCCTCCGTTGGATCTCAGTCTCTTCTTTTCACAGAAGAAAAATTCTGGATTTAACCTATAATCTTGAAAACAATGGTCAGTGTCCTCCAGGGGATCAGGAAACATCAGAACAAATTCAGAAGGTGCACAGGGGAAGGAGAGGGGGGGGAGAAGTTCTGTCGTGCACGTAGAAATCCTAAAACTGATAGACTGAGTTACCACTCAGTTTCTGATCAATTTTTACCAGATGCTTTTGAGTTCGTGGCAATGGAACATTTAGATATGCGTGTCCGTCATTCAGCCATTTTGTCCTACTAATTTGTTAAAACTAGGGGCAGTGTGGCTTATTGCTGGAATTTGAAGTTCACTGAACATCTTGCATTCATAATAATTATATCTGACTATAAATGCTAACAAGTCATCTCTAATTAGGACACTTGAATATTTTCACTTAAATACCTGGCTTTTGAAATGCAGAAATTTAAGATTTTGAAAAGTTGGCTGTAGGGCAGGGGAACTGACCTTTGTGATGACATTTAAAATCTGTGGGTAGTAAGCTGATGTTTCTTGGTGAAAAGGCCAAAAACAGATACTTTCAAGGGCTTATTTTGCGGTTGTGAATTCAAAATCAAATTTAAGTTTTTAGGTCTGTCTCAGCTCTACATGTAAGTTATCCAGAGAGAGGAAAGGGTGTGTCTGTCTTTTCAGTCCAGCAATGGAGCAATAAACAGAGCATAAACTTGGCAGTGACTTAAGTAACTAGAACCATTTTAATGTAAAATGCAATATAGGGGCTGACAGGGAAGAAATTATAATAACATGGTTTGTTCCTTATAAAAACGATGAAGGAGATGAATTTCATATACTTTTATAAGGGAATATTTGGATTGCTATGAAGAATGAATAGGTTGGAAATTTGCTGCTTAATGATGTATTGCTTCATTTGTCATTCACATTTTGCATGATATTCACATGTCCTCCATAATCCTTTTTGTTTAGTATGTCACCTGAACTGAGGTTCGTGGTTAAGGTCCTAGCTAACTATGAGCTATAACCAAGACCAAGCCTTTGTTCAATTCAGTCTGCTTTCTGGGGTATAGTAACCGGTCTGATTTTGCCACAAGGATAATAGGAACAGATTTTTGAAAAGTCCTTTTTCACACAGTTAAACTATGCAACTCACTACCACAGGAAGCAACCTGGACGGCTTTGAAAGAGCCCTAGACAAGTCAATGGAAGATAAGTCTGTCAATGGCTCTGGGGCAGCTCCTCCTGTTTCGCTGCCTGAGGCAAAACGGGAATGTCCTGCCGCCTCTCTTTTTGGCGGCATTCTGCTTCTCTGCCATTGGTGGGGTGGGCAAGGCGCTCACAGGGACAACCACCACTTCAGCTTCCACCATGTGTTTACTTCTGCCTCATGGGCAGGCTGGCACTGCAGTGGCACTAGCCATGGTGGCTACGCTCTGCTTCCACAGTTGGAGGCAGTCATTTTTCTGAATGCCAGTTGCTGGAAACTGCAGGAAGGGAAAGTGCTGTTGTGCTCAGGTCCTGCTTGTGGGTCTCCCACAGGATTCCTGGACTGATTCAACAGGCTCTTCTTACACTCTTAGCTGCTTTTTTATTGCTTTGTCTCATGCCACTACAGTAACGATTAAACATAAGAAGAACCACATGGGCAGGCCTAGGGACTCTTATGGTTTCAGCTTAAAAACTTTACAGTGGCAGCATAGGACCAAGTCATGGCGAAGTAGTTCTTTGAAGGCTAGGACAAAGAAAGTGCTATCAGTAACTGTGCCTAAGCTGTGATGTAACTTAAGGACCAGTGCTGGCTGCTCTGCACTCGGGTGAAATTATGTCATGGTGATTTAAGCAGCAGCATTCTAGATATGTTTTATTTTTCCGCAGCACTAACCCGAGGTTTCTCAACTTGTTTTTCCTAGTGTGGTAAAGCACTCCCTGGGCTCTCAAAGCAAGAAGATTGCTGTGGGACTGTGGGTACTTCCTGGGGCTTTAACAAATGCCAAAAATGTCCAAAGAAACCAGGTAAGTACTTTTCAGATTTGTTTTCATCTTACTGGCCTACACTATAATGTAGCATCTTTAGAGCTAATGTAAGCGTATGTATGTCCTTTTCAGCATAGGGACATAAGGGTATGAGTAAAGCTTTGAGTTTTAAAAAATAGCACTGTACGCTGCTATTGTTTTTCAGGAAGGCAATTAGTGTTTGGCAATAGTAGGAACAGAAACAGTACCCATTTAAGTAATTAGTGTGCTGCTCAGAAGCATGGAAGTATGTTCACTCATAATGCAATGGCTAACAAAAAGAGATTTTTCTTCTTCTTGTATTTGGCTTCAGTCTAAATCTCCTTTGTCAATTGGCAAAATAAGAAAGAAAACATTAATGTGCTTACTAATTTCCTATGAAGATGAGCATATGCTCTCATTTCATAGATCCCAAATAAGCACTAAGAGGAAACTGAGTAAGCTGTTAACACTTTTGACATTAAGCTGGTATCCTTGCCTGGTAGTTGACTCATTCACAGGATGCTGATTCAGGGTCGCTTTATTCCCATGACATTTTGAAGTTTTACTTTACTAAAGTTGTATTATTTGTCAGACCGTAATCATGTTGGATGAAAAAAGGCTTTCCTTGGAATCTTTTATGGTTTTGAGCTTCATGACCTTGCCATGAGAGTGACATATTTTAATAATGCCAATATGGGACTGAACTGTGCATGTTGTACTAAGAGATGATCAGCATCATTATTTAATGCATTTTGATGCTGCAAAGTATGAAAATGCAGGTTTGCAGCCTCTCTGTGTTGGGTGGTGTTGCACTTCCTGCATGGCTGGCAGAGGGGGGGACGGACTGTTCCCTGCAAAGTGGTGATGCCACAGTTCAGGCTTGAGCTGGCCCTAGGGGCCATTCAGCAGCAGGGGCAGGACCTGGGCGTGGACCAGGTTGAAGACTGCTTTTCTCTGGTCTGCAGCCTGGTCTGGAAAGGAAACCCTGGGCCACAGCTGCACCCATGTTCACACCGCCAGCAGATTCTCCTTCTCTCACTTTGTAAGATTGATTCTTTATCTGGATAGATATTGGCTACTGATTGAAAGAGCCATAAAGACATTTATCCATGGTTCAAATTGGCCAGTGCTAGTGGCTACCTTGATATGTCATTTTTTGTAATGCCCACATTCATCACAACTTTGCCATTGGGCAGGACCCATAAGGGGTCTTGCTAAGGCATGCTAAGACCTCAGCCATAACTTGGGGGGAGTATGTATCACAAACCAACACTGCTGCTGTACCCAGCTGTCTGGCCCACACCATGGTGGAACCTTTCCGTTGGCAACTTCTCCTGATTTCAGCAGGTGGGCTGGAGGGAGATATTGGGTCAGTAGTTGGGCTCCCCAGTGCATGGATCCTTTCCTTCTGCCACAGCAAACCCCGGAGTACTTTAAACAATAAAGTTGTTTAACCCCACATTCTGCCTCAGGCTGCAATAGTTGTTCAAGTGATCCCTGCATACCAAAGTATGTTAAGAGCACATTGGAGCGTGGATATGTGGAGGTAGACTTCTAAAAAGAGTTTTAAATAGAGAGTGCTGCAACAAAAATGTTGCAGTGTACCTGTGGTCCGTAAGATCCAAGCAAATTGGTGCAGAAATAACTGGGAGGGGAATGGAAACATTATAAATGTTGGACCATTGTTCTCTGCTCTAATTCAGCTACTTTTGGCACACAGCACACTACTTTTTAAAAAGAGATCAAGGACTTAAAAATGAACCCTTCAAGATAACTGTAGGTAGAATGCATCTCATTCTATGGCAAATAGAATGAACACATACTTTATGGGAAATGTGACCTTGCACAACTTTTCAGAGAGATGGTGGCCCTGCCCTTGTAAACCTTTCTCTCGCTCTCTTTCTCATACACGTACAGTGGTACCTCAGGTTACATACGCTTCAGGTTACAGACTCCGCTAACCCAGAAATATTACCTTGGGTTAAGAACTTTGCTTCAGGATGAGAACAGAAATCGTGCTCCGGCAGCACAGCAGTAGCAGGAGGCCCCATTAGCTAAAGTGGTGCTTCAGGTTAAGAACAGTTTCAGGTTAAGAACAGTTTCAGGTTAAGAATGGACCATTAAGTACTTAACGCGAGGTACCACTGTACAGTGGTTCCTTGGGTTACAAACACCTTGGGTTACAATCACTTTGAGTTACAGACTCTGCTAACCCGGAAGTAGTACCTCGGGTTAAGAACTTTACCTCAGGATGAGGACAGAAATTGCGCAGCGGCTGTGCAGTGGCAGCGGGAGGCCCCATTGTCTAAAGTGGTACTATAGGTTAGGAACAGTTTCAGGTTAAGGACGGACCTCCAAAACAAATTAAGTCCGTAACCAGAGGTACCACTGTATATATATAGGTTGTGGGCATACATTTCAACATGTACAATGTCTCTTTAGAATTTCAACAGCATGATGTAACCTTCATGTGCCAGATTTGGTCGATTTGGCATGGAATGCCTCAACAATGGTTTTAAATAGGGTTGCAAACCTAGTTTTGCAGCTTACCATTAACCATAGTCACCTGATTTAGATATCATGGCAAGCAAGGCTTAGAACAGCTTAGAGGAAGGACTCAATGTGTATTAGAGCAAACAAAGAAGGGGGAGCATGTGAACTCATGGCACTTTCCTGGCCTTCTAGACTCTGTTTTGGAGGATTGTATCCCTTGGTAATTTACTAATGTTTTTTCTTTAATCTTCAAATTTAGCTTACCCTGGATATAGCCAAGTGGTGGATTGTCCACAAGGTTACAAAAGAATTAATGCTACTTTTTGTCAAGGTAAGATGTTTTCAGTTTGGTTTTGAGCAGGAATGGGGTTCTGTGGCTCTACAGATGTAGTTCAACAGCCGATAGTTGTATCCCAACATCTGGAGGGCCACGGGTTCCCCACCCATGGTTTTGAATAATTCTGTTGAGTTAAAATAAATCGTGTGCATTTCTCAGTTTACTTAAATGCATACTATGAATAAATCTGTTATGTCAGTTTCATTTGCAGGAGGTGGGATAGTCGTGTTAGTTGTAATTAAGCAGAAAATATTGCCTGTTTGATAAATGAAATCACTCAAGACTTATATGGCTCTTCATTTGCATTTATTGTTGGAAATATTTATAGCCCACCTGTCCATTCCCAATAACAACACCAAGTCATCTTAAAGTCAACATAATTAAAATCACTGACACACATTAAGAAAAAATATATAGTGAGTTTAGGAATTCACACAAGCCAGAATTAAATTAGTTTTATCTCATGATGGAATACCATCAGGAAGTGGATCTGCTTTGTAAGGAAATTCCAGAGTCGGAGTGCCCCTATGGAGACGGCCCACTTCTGTCTACCTCTGAGTACCTCCTAACTGAGCTTATGGTGCTGGTGCTTTGAGAATATTGCGGGAGGACATGGCCCATTGGATGTTCTAGTCTTAAACCATTAGTGGTTTAGAGGTAATGGCCAGCTCTTTGAATTAACCCTGGAATTGGAAATAATGGAAGGTGCTAATAGTCAGGTCATATGATACAAATAACTACCCCCAATCAAAATTTGAAACGACTGTTTCCTGTGTTATAAAGTACATCAAACAGAATCACACATTACAAAAGAAAGCTCAGGCTAGAGAAGTGGTTTGACCATTTGAGTATCAATAGCGAAGCTGGCCTTAAATTTCTAGAATGGATAAATCTCTTTCAGAGCAAATATTTTAGGTACTGTATTTTCAAAGCAATTCCATGGCCATCCTGCCACCAGACAGCTAATATCATATTCAGGGCAGCTGAAGGAAAAGAATGCTTTCTTCTCTCCTGCAGAACATCTAACTCCCCATCTTAGAGACTTCTCTAAACATCTAATTGCTCTAATGTTTCTTCAATCAAAAGCCTTCTCCGTTTACAAACCATATGTGGTAGCAGCATGATTAACAACCACCTCCTGATTATTTCCTTTCATTTCAGTGAACTAATGCAATGAAACAAATCTCTTACTGATGTGTGTTATGAACAACAAAGAACCGTCTGTTTGCAGATTAAGTTTTAACAGTTTGGTAGTACATCTTAGGTTATCTAACCAAGATTTCGCTCTTCCTTCAGCGATGTAACAATTGTCTTTCAGTTGAATAAATGTTTTGCTTATACATGCACAGGTAAATCCTAAGCTGCTGTGAAACCCAAATGAACATGCGTATATTAGACTTCATATTTTGGAATCCATAGGGGATGAAGGGCAGCATATATGTATTGTAAATAATAAATACATACATATTGATCAAAGCATTATGTGCAGCTTCTAATATCTGTCTGGGCACAAAGTATATCGGTCGTATTAAGGAGTGGGTTAACAATATTTTAGGGGAAATTGCACTGTATTTTTTCTGCCTTGTTTAATACTGAAAAGGAAGGGGGAAATGCATTTTGATATGTTTTTATTAACGGAAAAGAGAAGCTGAATTAAAAGAACAGCTGGTGAAAGGCTTGGCTTTTCATTTTCAGGAGGAAAGCATTTTGCCAATAGAACACTCTCTTAAAAAATGTGTACACTTGAGAACAGGAAAAGTACCTGGATGGAGGTGGTTTTAGTAGGAAAACCACTCTTTTCTCTCCCCCTGAACCAGCTTATATAAGTGACAGTCAACATTAGCCGTACTCAAAGTAGATGCATTTGGCAATTAGGTGGGAATGATTAGTTTGCATTATGGAAGAGAGAAACTTGCTTTGTGAATATGGTTTAATTCATTACAAAGGGTTACCACGTATGAGATGGATTTCAGTTTGTCCTCTCTGAGTAAAAGTTAGTTGACTAGAACCTGCTTAAAATGAATCAAAAGTAGTCATGTCCATTAACTTCAGTAGGTATACTCTGAGTAAGACTAGCACCTAATACTATCCTGTGATAAAACAGTTTTCTAAAAAGTCAGAAATTCTGAACAGATGACTTGTGCATGGTTACTAAACGCAAATAACATTCTTTTTTATTCTTTACGATGTGGGTGTAGGGAAGTGACTATCCCATGCAGAAATAATGCATATTGATGGTAAAGTGATCATGTTTGCAGTGATAGTTAGGCATGGGTTTGCAAACTGTGGCTTGGTATCACAGTGGATAGCAGAAATATCAGTACAGATGTAATTCTAACCACAATTTGCACTGAGATTGAAACTAAGGAGAGGAATGCTCAAGTGAGGAGGAGGAAAAGGAAGTGGGAGATGTGTGTGATGCTTTTGATTGCTGGGCCATAGTCAGACACTCAGGAAGCATTACTTCTGTCTTTATCCTCATGTCATGGTGCAACCATCCAGTCAATCTTATATACGAACAAAAATCCATCTCTGAGTCTCCATTGAGGGGAGTAAGAACAATTGTGTTAAAGGACCAGTATTTGAGATCCATTTTATTATAGTTTGTATGGTTCTTCTGTTAGTTGTAGTTAAGCCACAGCGGCCTCTTTCAAAAGACTGTACCAAACATACGCCTTGACCTGAACATTGTAGAAAATACTTATATCACATTTGTAAGCCCCTAGAAGCTTTTACCTCTATCTTCAGTACATTGTATTTTATTTTATTTTATTGCTATGACTAGTTGCTGATGCAAATAAACATTCTTCTGATCTGATCTTGCATCATTTCTGAATGCAGCTTCCAGATCCTAGACAGAAAAAGAGTTTTGTTGAGCATAATTTGTGCCCCTTTAAACGTGGAAGATACAGAAAGAAGTTTTATTTCCCACTTTAATAGTTTTGGTTTTGCTTTGGTTTAGTGTCATTAACCGCCATTCCACATCAATAAAAAATTAAGCCAGCATTTCCCCCAAAAAATAATGTGATGAAAATAGTTTTTTTATCGCACCATGTTGCCAAATCCTCTGGCAAATATTTGGCAACTTATAACTGTAGGGATGAACAAAGACAGAATCATTTTCCTTTTACGTCCTTATACTGAGAACTGAAAATGAAACGTGGCAAAATATTTTTTTTCTTGCATTAGAGAAATGCATATTTATCTGAGTATCTAGGCCAGAAAGAAAGAAAGAATTTTCATTCACAAGCTCATTTTAGTTTATGCTATTTCTTAGCTGAATCTGTCCTGATAGATTATGTATCTTTGTAACTGACCTGCTAAAGTAATTATAATAAGACAGCTTATTTGTAAACTTTGTTCATTCATACATTTAAAAAAATGCCATTGCACTTTCTTGCTGATCAAATTCCTCAAAGCTGCTTGTAATAATAGTAAAATAACAATAAAATCTTAAGTACCAATCATAAGCAAAACAAAGCTGTAAAATAGTAAATGTAGATATATGATAAGCCTGAAATGTGTGAGATAAATTATTATATACAATAGTAGCTTGCTTTTATTTAGTAGAGGTTAAGTAATAAAGAGATGCTGAATTATATAACTCATTATAGTAGACAGTTACAGATAGGTAGCCGTGTTGGTCTGCCATAGTCAAAATAAAAAAAATTCCTTCCAGTAGCACCTTAAAGACCAACTAAGTTAGTTCTTGGTATGAGCTTTCGTGTGCATGCACACTTCTTCAGATACACTGAAACAGAAGTATTCTGTTGTATTCTGTTCTATGTACTTCTGTTTCAGTGTATCTGAAGAAGTGTGCATGCACACGAAAGCTCATACCAAGAACTAATTTAGTTGGTCTTTAAGGTGCTACTGGAAGGAATTTTTTTATTTTGACTATAGTAGACAGTGTAATCAATGTCTGTTACAGTGGGATATTGTGGCTGGGTGTAGCCAACTAAAAATTTAATTTTCTGTAGTCGCATGCACACCATTTATTTTGCATATGTTGATTGAAACTATAGTTACAAGGGTGGGGTAGTTCCATGTCTGACTTTTTAATGTGCTTTGTGCCCAAGTTTTATTAAAGGGATTTGAAATACACTTCTTGTGTATTGCCCTTCAAGTCTCATCCTAAACAGAAAAAGACTAAGCCAATTCCAATGCAAATAATTGACTTAAGTTTATGTGAGATTTCTAGAGAAATTTATTTGAACATAGCTTCAAGGCTGAACATTCACAAAAGCTAGCTTACAAAATGGAGCAAAAGTCCTGCTCAGAATCTACATTTAAATAGGATAATGGAACTTTTCCTGTGGATTTGTGTTAATCTAATGATAAAGCAATTACTGCATGAAAAGGTACTATGAAGTGGTGCTCAGTTTATTGTATCTCCCATTTTTAGTTTTATTTTTGATAGCATTAAAAACAAGCAGGCAGATGGATATGGTAGCAGTATATGCTACTAGGACTATGATGTAAATAACCATCAGCCAGTTTTTGCAACTGGTTAATTCCATATATTACTCTCCTTATTGAACATTCTGGATTTCATCTTTCTTCCTCAGTTTTTAAAAAAATATAAAACAGTTCCTACTAACAGCAGCAAATGTGCTTCAGGTTTGTTATCTTGGTGGCTCACTTGAATTATAAATTCAGTAGGTGGCCTTGAGCACATTTCTTCTCTCTGTATCAGTTCTTCATCTGTAGAAATGACTATCTTATACAACCATTGTGAGGAAAATCAAGGTATAAGTGGTAATGCCAAATTAATGCTATGTTTTATTTAAGGCCATTTAACAGAGATTTTATTTGCCATACAGATTCTTTTGACCTTGTAACTCAGAATTGATCCGAACTTGAAACACTTGACATCCAAACAGGGCAGCATACATAATTCCCATTCATTTTATCCTCATAACCCTTGAAAGATGGGTTGGTGTAAGGATGGTGACTGGCCCAAAGTACATCAAAGCTGATTTGTGATGTGAACCTGGGGGGCCCTGGTATAAGTCCAGCTCTGTAGCCATTATACTATACCACCAGAAAGATTCAGATTGGATTTGAATTATAAGTACCTATTGGTTGGTGTCCTTTTAATCAGAGGGAGCATTTCCAAAGTTTCCCTATACACAGTACTGTGCTAACAGCAGCCACCGTAGTGACGTTAACACCTACCTAAATTATTGCCTATCAAAGTTATACCCAGACCCTCCCGCCTTCAAACTGTTTTTTAAATAGCAACCTTACTTTGTGGCTTCATTTGATAAAGACGGGCAGATGAAAAAAAGCTTAAGAGCTGTTAAGCTATTTTTAACGCAGCCTTCATCTCATCCAGATTCCATTTCCAGCTGCCTTGACAGGTTGATTTCAGTATAATTTACACAGCTGGACAGGACTGCGGGTGGCCGGACATGTTGTTAGGTAGGTGGTCGCCTAACCACAGGGTGAAATTAGTATGCATTGGGCTCTTTGCCTAAAGTATTGAAGCAATGATCATTCTAAAATGTGCATCTCACCCCCTCCCAAAGAAGGCATTTAAGGTTTGTTATTAATTTGTGGGTGCTTCGTTTGGTGTTTAGATAGCATTTCATAATACATGACTCGATAATCAGTACAACAGCTTCCTGATGGACTCACCAAGAAACCATATCTGATGCACACTTGCTAAAACTTGCTAAATTATACTGCCACCAACACAACTATCCATGAGCAGCAGACAGCACCAGTGTTTTATTGTCTGTTATCCAACATGCCTAAGGAAGACTGAATTTTTAAATGATACTTAACTTATTTATTAATGGCACTTGTACTCTGCTGTTCAGCCAAAGAGGCTACAGAGCGGTTTGCATACAATCAATCAAGACAATCCCTACATGGAAACTTGCATTCTAAAAAACTCAAAACCCTCACACAAAAGGAAAAGGGAGGGAGGAAAGAGGAAAATCAAAATCCATGCCTCATTTATAAACTGTCATGCCAGTTGGCACAATTTGGGGCAGGAGATGCCTGATGGAGCTGGGCCTCCAGCAAACTGTTGAAATGAGCCCTGGTTCCTAGCTCTCCCACTGAGGCAGTCTGATGGAGTCGCTTCCCCCAGGTAGCAGCTGAGAGAGAGGAGGATTAATGCAGCCAATGGAAGAGCCCTGCTTCCCAGCTCTCCCACTGCAGGAATAACTGTCCTCACCCCCCAGATGACAGAATGGGTGATATGGCAACCAGGTAGATCTTTATGTTCTTAGTTGCTCCTGAGAAGGTTGCTATCAGATGCTGACATCTCCTACCCGAATGATAGCCTTTCGAGCATCATCACTGCCCTGCAAAATCACAGGGCTGATGAGAGCCATTATATCAAGCGGGAGGGCTCTAAAAATAAAGATCGTTCTACAGACCATTGTTTCTCAAAACAGTGGACAACACCCACAAATCCTTTGACTGCTTTCAGGTGAGTCTCAGTTCCATAGCCTGGCCAGTGCCTCCTTACTTGCTTGCTCCGCCACCCTTTTGACTGAACCAATGGCAGTACCACTAACTATTTGCTCAATGAGTAAAAGTGACTGGGAGAGAATTTTAGGCGGTGGGTAGAGAAGGAAGGAAGCTTTCTCTCTGAAGGGAAAGTGCCAGAGGAGGTGTTGAATAAAATTTGAAAGTGAGATAAAAGGTTAATACTCTATTATATAATAAACAATCAAACAAGGAAAAGAAAGACATAAGAGAGGAAAGCTGTTATTGGAAAAATAAATAAATTTAAAAGGACCAGAGTGTAGGGATGAAAGTGGTAGTTTGTGGGAAGGAAGGTTGAGAATAAGGTGCTAGTTGAGTGTGAAAGGAGAATGAGAAATAAATTAAAGGAGCTGGGGGAGAATAGAGAAGGAGAGGATAGAGAAGGCACCTGTCCAGAATGCAATGAAATTGTTCAAAATGGACCTCCTGATAGGATGGTATCTGCAGGTTTTCCTCTCCTGCAGAATGCAGTGGTTGGCTGGATATATATATAGAGAGGATGAAGCAATCTTTCATATTCCATCTCTGTTAAAAGTTCCATCATCTTAATAATAAAGCAAGCAGGCAACAGATAAGCAGATGTGTTTGTTACTTCTTCCAGTCTCATATTTTAAATTCTTCTTTCTCCTTCTCCTTCTGCCTGGGTTAAGACCTTGGTTACTTTCTCAGTCAGGAACTTGAGCATGCCAGCAAGGCCCAGCTAAGCTAGTGGTTTTCAGTTCAGGTGCCAAGATAACATGCAGACTTGGCAGGCTCCAAGCATTCCCATGAGATTCACACTGTTCCGTTGCTGGACACCAAAATGGTTTTCCTCTGGCACTCCTTGGAGATTTCAGTTTCCTATTACAGTGGTACCTCGGGTTAAGTACTTAATTCGTTCCAGAGGTCCGTTCTTAACCTGAAACTGTTCTTAACCTGAAGCACCACTTTAGCTAATGGGGCCTCCCGCTGCTGCTGCACCGCCGGAGCACGATTTCTGTTCTCATCCTGAAGCAAAGTTCTTAACCCGAGGTACTATTTCTGGGTTAGCAGAGTCTGTAACCTGAAGCATCTGTAACCCGGGGCACTACTGTAAATGGCTAAAGACAAGCAGGGTGGCTATCTGGTATCTGTCACATTATCATTTGATACCAAATGGCAGTGCTATGGATAAGCTAGATGATTTTGAAAAGAACAGTGTCAGCGATACTGTTATGTGCCTCATGAGTGTTGCCATTAGGCGTCTTAACCCCATGTGTGATGGTGCTACGGAGTAACTTGACCTCGTTAAGTGTACACAGCCATATAGTGGCTAATTCAGTCCACTTGTCTTTCCCTGCAGTTAATTGTTCCGCTCTGCCAACTATTTATTATCATGTACAGTGGTACCTCAGGTTACATATGCTTCAGGTTACAGACTCCGCTAACCCAGAAATAGTGTTTCAGGTTAAGAACTTTGCTTCAGGATGAGAACAGAAATTGTGCTCCGGTGGCGCGGCAGCAGCAGGAGGTCCCATTAGCTAAAGTGGTGCTTCAGGTTAAGAACAGTTTCAGGTTAAGAACGGACCTCCAGAACGAATCAAGTACTTAACCCAAGGTACCACTATACTGTATTGTCTTTTGAATTGTGCTGACAGAAGGGGGAGCTTTTATTTGGAGAAGTAGGTGGATAATAAAAAGGATACAATGTGAAAATTTAGCATACTCATGAAGCATAGGTCTGTGAATAGCTATTAGTCGCTAATAACTAAAAAAGGAACTTCCATGTTTTATGGAAACATTTATTTTATTTGGGGGTGCTTGAAATCTCCATAAAACCCTGCTTGTGTCTTTCCAGAGGGCATCTGGCTTGATACTGTTAGAGATAAAGAATACTAGATTGAGTGGATCTTTGATCTGACCTAATAGAGCCCTACTTAGTGTGTCGGTGATGTTTGGGAACATGGCAGGCACATTGAAACATATCCTTCCTGTAGTTTGTGGTAGCCCACTCTCTGGAAAACAAGAATAGCTGTTACTTTTGCCTAGCTCCTGCTTCCAGTTTGAAGTGTTGAATCAACATACTTCAATCTTTCCTAGCGGTATTTACACTCTGTCTTTTCCTCTTCTTGGGAGTTCAGAATTTCAGAGATCTGTCTACTTTTGAAAAGATGTTGGAAAGTATCTTGTTCTCATAATTCTGCATATGGTAGCTCAACTCTTCCATGTGTTCTGATTCTGTTTTCTGTTGAGGTAGTTAATGCATTGGCGCAATTCTGATGTTTACCTGCAAAAAAACAAAACCTGTTCCTGTAGTTGGGGAGTGTGCATTCCAAGTGAATAACCATGCACAATGAATTGCAGATCTGCCTCCCTTTCTAATGTGTGACACAGGCATGCCTAAGTTGCTGCTTCAAAGAACAATATCCCGCTATGTTCAGGATTTTTCCCATTGTGTGGGTGTATTTTATTAGAGACCACCCACTGTTTAATGATCCAAATGCAGGGCTAGAAATATATGCTGTATTCCTTCCTACGATTGGGGAAATTGCTGTCCTTGAAAGCACTTCTGAATCTGTTTCTTTCCAGACCATCAAAAGAATTGCATTGCCAAGTCTTTGATGTATCTCATTCTACCATCCCTCAAACTCATGCTTTGGAACTAACTATCAGGCTCCGGGTAAATTTATATTCGTAAATGTAATGCACACCAGAAGAAGAAAATGGGCTATCCAGCTTTGAGAATTAGCAGCTTAAGTAGACTGTTAAAAGCATCTCATATTGCAAAGTCTATTGTGTGTGGACATAGGAAGTATCAACAGCAAAAATAAATAAATAGAAATGGACATTTTCAAAAGCTGGTGAAACGTTGGAAAAGACGCTGAACTGTTCACTGCAAAATTGACAGTTGAAATTTCACTACCATCTGGTCTTAGGCAAGCCACTTATCATTCAGTTACATATCTGCAATATATATCTGCAATACCCCTCCAAACTCTGATGTTCCTCATCTACTGTACTGGAAGAGATTAGTAATAATACTTGGGTCCACATTGTTTATCAATCCTTTTGCATGGCAATATTGCACCCATTTTCTGAGTGGTTTCCTACATATTTAGCTGTGATTCCTGCATTGAAGGGGATTGAACTAGATGGCCCTTGGGTATCCCTTCTATGATTCTATGTGTTTTAATAGCACAAAAAAGGAAAGAAATATAGAAACAAGCTCTGGAAATCAGTGCATATCTAGGATATAATACAGCCTCATACCAGGTGCTTATATGGAGTTGTTTATGTGGATTAATCATTTCACTCATGCTAGTTGTGTTCCCTTCCAGACATTAATGAATGCCAGCTCCAAGGGGTATGCCCGAATGGTGAGTGTTTGAATACCATGGGCAGCTATAGGTGTGCCTGCAAAATTGGATTTGTGCCAGACCCTACGCTTTCCAGATGCATCCGTAAGTAACAGAACCAATCCGTACCTATCAATCTTTCATGTGGGTTTTCTTTTCCCCCTTGCATCTTGTAATGGATGCAAGTTAATCACTGTTGGCCAACATTTTCTGATAGCGCTTCTCATTTTGAGAACTTTTAATTCACCATTGGAGAGTTTCTTTACGACCTAATAAGAAACTGTCATTTTAAAACAAAATTGTGTGGCGAATTATCCAGATAATTTATCTTCCAAAAAAAAAGTGACAGGAATGAATGGATACACTAACACAGCATTTGCAGAGATCCTGTGATGATTTTTCAGGTTGTCAGTGGTTAAGCTAAGTAAATTGTATCTTTTCCTTTTAGTTGAACAAGTAAACCCAGTGGGGTCTGATTAAAGGGGGAAAGGTCCCATCCCATTATTCATCTATTGAACTGTGTTCTGATATCTCATATATTTCCAAACCTTATATTTCTCATTTCCATATTTTTGTATCTCACACACAAAATCTTTAATGACACAGCTATTCACATAGGTGTGGGTGTTGGTGGTGGCCCGTCATTGTGTTCTTCATGCTGGCTAACAATTTAAAATTTTCTGCATCGAACATGGGTAGTGCTACCATTTATAGCACAATCTTATCGTGTTTACTCTGAAGCAAAACACCACTGTTCAGTAGGACTTACTTCTGGTAAGTTGGCACAGGTTTACAGAAGTCTCTAAATGCAAAAAAGGGTCATAACTTTCTAAGCTGTGTGAAAATTTAAAATCAATAACATGGAGCATCACAGCCACACTGTCCACAGGAGCTCCAATACAATTGCAAATATCTGTCTTTGTTTAAGGATATGCAGGATTGCCCAAGAATTGTTCCCTTTTCATCCTTATCAGTGCCTTTAATATTCCAAATCCTGTATACCAGGGGCGTCCAACTCCAAAGAGACTGCGATCTACTTGCAGAATTAAAAACTGGCAGTGATCTACCCACTGGGGAGGGCAGGTCTAAGTTGCTGAGCTTTTTTTTAGGGAAGCAAGTTGAAGACTAAGTCATCCCGACACCAATTTCAGTTCTAGAAATCGTGCACAGATGGGGGGGAGGGGCCAATTGCTCCTTTCCCCCTGCGTACGAAAAGGAGCCCACAATCGACTTCTAACAACTGGGGTTCGACCTGTCGGTCACGGTCGACCTGTTGGACATCCCTGATGTATACTAATGCTGAACTCATTCTTCACATATGGATGCTAATGTAGCCAAAGTGGCCTACTTGGTGCTCCATTCAATCTGCCATGATCATGAGAGTTGTTGCTGGCCGTGTCTTTGATCACTCACATACTTTTGTTAACACAGTCACACACCTAGAAATGGTTGGGAATTTTTGTGTGGAGAGAAATGACAGTGTGTCAGTTGGAACTTACTTGAATCTGGGAAGGTAGATATGGGAATATAAAATATGACAAGTCGTTAGTCCCAAATCAGAATCAGTTTACTAGTAAGTAACAAGTAACCAACTAAGTAGCAAGTTCCAAGTATTTGTATGAACTGACTGTTGGAAATAAGAAAGAGCACAGAGGAAGGGGGAAAATAATAAACAATAATTTATTTTCAAAGAATAAAAATTACTAGACACTGTCAGACACCAACCTCAAAATGTAATAGTTATGTAACTGTAACTAGTAAAGACAATTTAATACGCTGGGGGCTGGGGTTTCTATGAAATTTTAGATAAATTTCATTTTGCCAATTATAGAATCATAGAATCATAGAGTTGGAATAGACCACAAGGGCCATCGAGTCCAACCCCCTGCCAAGCAGGAAACACCATCAGAGCACTCCTGACATATGGTTGTCAAGCCTCTGCTTAAAGACCTCCAAAGTAGGAGACTCCACCACACTCCTTGGCAGCAAATTCCACTGTTGAACAGTTCTTACTGTCAGGAAGTTCTTCCTAATGTTTAGGTGGAATCTTCTTTCTTGTAGTTTGGATCCATTGCTCCGTGTCCGCTTCTCTGGAGCAGCAGAAAACAACCTTTCTCCCTCCTCTATATGACATCCTTTTATATATGTCATATAGAGGAGGGAGAAAGGTTGTTTCCTTTCATGGAAGGCCGCTGTCATCCAACTTCCAACATCAATAGAACAAAGCTTTTCAATGTATAATACTATACTAAAAAATTGGGGGACTGGTTGATTTCTGGATTAACCTGCTTCCATATTGTCTCTCATCTTATTACATGGCTAAGAATAAATATATGGAGGGGGTTTTTCTTTTTCTTTTTTCTTTTGCTCATTTATTTGAACTGGTTAGAAGATTTACAGTGTAATCTTAAATACTGTTCTGTTCCATTTCAAATCGTTTTATGAGTTTTATAATTGTATTGGTTTTATTTGTTTTTATAACTGTATATTTTATTGCCCTGGGAGCTTACGATGAAGGGTGGGTAGGAAATCTTATAAATTGAATAAATGTCTACTTAGAAGTAAGTCCTGTTGTGGTTAACTCGCAGGTAAGTGAGTTTTGGGGGACGCGGGTGGCGCTGTGGGCTAAAGCCTCAGCGCCTAGGGCTTGCCGATCGAAAGGTCGGCGGTTCGAATCCCCGCGGCGGGGTGCGCTCCCGCTGCTCGGTCCCAGCGCCTGCCCACCTAGCAGTTCGAAAGCACCCCCGGGGGCAAGTAGATAAATAGGTACCGCTTACCAGCGGGAAGGTAAACGGCGTTCCGTGTGCGGCTCTGGCTCGCCAGAGCAGCGTTGTCACGCTGGCCACGTGACCCGGAAGTGTCTTCGGACAGCGCTGGCCCCCGGCCAATAGATGTGAGATGGGCGCACAAACCCCAGAGTCTGTCAAGACTGGCCCGTTCGGGCAGGGGTACCTTTACCTTTACCTTTAAGTGAGTTTTGGATTGAAGCCTTAGAAACATCAAAGGGGTGTATTAATTGATCTATTTGATTATGTAACATTACTCCATCCCTCACCTTCCATACTCACCCATTGTTTATTATTAGAACAATGTATGTCTTGTTTCAGTCTCATTTATAAGCCAGAGATGACCCGAGTTTCAAATCCTGATAACCCCATATACCAGAATCCTCAAACCACACAATATGGCATCATATAGGCAGACCTGAGCCCAGAAAACAGTTTGAATGATTTTTACAGCCCAGAAGATTGTGGCACCATCTTCCACTTATCCCAGATTCCTTTTTTCCTGGAGCAAAGAATGGGGAGAGATGAATTGCCAGGTTGTTGTGTGCATATTTCTCTCTCTCTCTCTCTCTCTCTCTCCCCCCCACACACCCATCCATCCTTCTTACTTTTGTTCTTCTTCAGTTCATTTAAATTGACCCAGCAGTAGCACCTAAAAGATTCAGATTATCTGAAATGATTCATAAGGCAGGGTGGGCTACTCCTTTTCCAAATCATTCCAGGCTGAAATTGTGACTTCCTGTTTTTGTGTTTGTATGGCAAGTAGGTGTGGAGAGCTCATCCTATTTCAAGGTTCTTTTTTTTTTGCTGCAAAATAATAATGATTAATTACAGTAACAGCAATAATGATTAAATGTTATTATAAATGTTTTATGTTTGAGCAAAACTGGATTTCAAAAAAGCAGAACTGTATTGTTTCAGTTTGATTTGTTATTTGTGGAAGAACTTCTGTTTATTAGATGGAAGAGGAGACTTGCCAACATTTGTTTCTTTAACATCCTGAATAATTACTGTACAACAGATAGTGCATGGATGAAATCCACCGATCACTGCTACTGTGCAACCTCCATTCATTTCAATTGGACATATATAGGTTGATGCTTATAGCTCTCAGTAGACTTTTGACTGATGCTGAAATTTTGACTGGTTGTTTTGTAACTTTTTTTAAAAAATAAATCCTTACCATTAAAAAGACATTCTCGAGCTTTGTGGGGGCTTGGAATCTGGGTTAGAGCAGCCTTTTCTTTTTCAAGTGAAAACATTCAGCACAACTTGTGACCTTCCAAGCTGAATGCAGTCTACCAGCTAGGCACTGCACCTTGCCAGGCTCTTGGCAACTCTCTTGTTTTTGCAGTCCTAGACAGACTGGAGACGGGGAGAGGATTTATCAAGGTCCTGCTTGCACCACCATCAGTTCTTCAGATCTCAGTTGAGCTTGAGAATCAGAAGTTGTGCAGATTTCGCATAGACCGTTATCACATTCATTCTTGAATTTATTTGCCTTCCTTTTGCCATAATCAAAATTTCTTGATTTGCTAATACAGCTTGAAGAAAAAAAAATCTTAGTAAAAGCAGCGGATGTGGTCTGATCTCATGTTATCGCCACCCTAAATCTTGATGTGAGCTGTGATAAAAAATACTACTGATTCTGTTGACTGAAGGAATTCTAATTTTCAGTAGAGTGTTGCATTACATGAATTTGAGAAACTGTGAAAGAGAAGGAACAGTGGACAAGGGAAGGTTGATAATATTAGCGTGATATGTTTCTGGAACTTTCTTCATTGTAAACTGCCATTACTGACTTCAAGAATATAATTGTCTTATTGACTTAAAATGACCTTGCCTATCAATTCAAAGTGGCTGTGTGAGTGTGTGATCTGTCAGTGTTCTGTATTTTTGCTGTTCACCTGCTTTCAGCTTCTGCTTCAGTGCTTCTGCATGGGAAGGAAGGCTTCATTCTAATTATGTGTTGTTGGAGCATGGCAGCATCTAATTTTGACACTGGCTTTTATTCCTAAACCATATGGGCTTATTTACTTTTGTGTTGCATTCAGACATGATTCGTTATAAAAAAAGAAAAAATATTTTTGACTGGAGACATTGGCATCTTTGTCTCTTTTTCGTCTTTAATCTGGTGGTGGAACTCCTATGGTGTTTCTCTGTTTTGTTTCTCATGTAAACTCTGGCGTCCTCCTTCCCTTTTTGCTGCAGCTGATAATCCCATGGTCACTGAAGAGAAAGGGCCCTGCTACCGGTTTGTCAGTGCAGGAAAGCAGTGTATGCACCCTCTCTCTGTTCAGCTCAGCAAGCAGCTCTGCTGTTGCAGTGTTGGCAAGGCCTGGGCCCCCACTGTGAGAAATGTCCCCTTCCAGGAACAGGTAAGAGGTTCCCAGAAAAAGAATATACTTGCACTGACACACTGTACACTGCACATAGTGTAACTTAGCATAGTGTCCTACAATACAGTGTTATGTGAGTCATATAGGTTCTTACTAGTAGCATTCCTTAACAAACATAGAGAAGATTTTCCTCTGCTGCACCAGCTTTCTAATTAAGGTAAATTCATCATTCATTGAGTGATGTTTCTCAGTGCATGGTTTATATCACATGATAACTATGAATGAGCTAAGCAGGGTATACAAATGGACTTTCTTAAGACTGAAAACTATAACCAGATTTATCTTGAGGTAGCACTTGAAAGAAACCCTTCCAAAATTTCCAAGCTTTAGCAATCAAGACACTGAAACACTTTGCCAAGGAGTTGCGGGTTTGGTCCATGTCCTTGGAACTAGGCACAAGGCTGGATCCCTTGCCATAATTTTTTTTGTCGAAGTCTTGATGGAGGCTTGGAGAAAGAATGGAAACTAGGATGCTATGAAGAGAATCAGTACTATTAAAAATATTAAAATCAAGAGTTCAGTTCACATTCACACATACCAAATTTC